>NW_020230440.1:0-63786 GCF_003227715.2 Harpegnathos saltator | reverse complement strand
AGAGAGAGAGAGAGAGAGAGAGAGAGAGAGAGAGAGAGAGAGAGAGAGAGAGAGAGAGAGAGAGAGAGAGAGAAGAGAGGAGAGGAGAGAGAGAGAGAGAGGGGGGTAGATTTACTTACACAGCACGTAAACCTTGAAATTGCAACTAGCCGAATTTCCAGCCTGATCGTAGGCCACGTAGCTAATGTCGTAAGTGCCCCAGAGCAAAGTCTGTCCAGACCGGTGTCCATTCTTCTCCTGCACTTTTACGACATCGACATTGTCGCTGAAACGCGGCTCGTCCCAAGTTACGATAGATGAGCCGTTCTTGGCGATCACCCACAGATCACCCGGACAGTTCTCCACTTTGGGCGGGATTTTGTCAGCCTCGAGTTGTTGGCACTTGTTACCGCCGTAACCGAGCGGGCAAACCCTGTGTCCGCAGTGCGACGGCACAACTCTCTCGACACCGCCCACAGTTTCGTCGTATCCAGCCCATGTCAGTATGAGACCTTGATAAAGAACCGGTTCCGTTCGGCAGTCGCGCACTTGTTTTTGAATTTCGTTGGTCACGTGCAACGCTCTGCCCCAGACTTGCACCTTGGTCAGATGGCCTTGGAAGCCGGACTCTGTGTAACCCTTCGTGTTGTCGCTCTGTGGATTCCCCAACACCGCCCACGCGCTTTAACACAGAATTGTGTGGACGGTTTTTTTTTCTTCTTCTCCTTCTTCTTCCTTCTTTGTTTCTTTATTCCTTTTTCATTTTTTATTATTTTTCTTTTTCATTTTTTTCATTACTGGTGTCTCTCGGTGGACACCAGGTGGAAAAGGAGAAGAGGAAGAGAGAGAGAGAGAGAGAGAGAGAGAGAGAGAGAGAGGAGGAGGAGGAGGAGGAGGAGGAGGAGGAGGAGGAGGAGGAGGAGGAGGAGGAGGAGGAGGAGGAGGAGGAGGAGGAGGAGGAGGAGGAGGAGGAGGAGGAGGAGGAGGAGGAGGAGGAGGAGGAGGAGGAGGAGGAGGAGGAGGAGGAAGAGGAGGAGGAAGGCGGGAAATTTTCTCGCATTGCGAACATTTTTCACGGAGGAACAGAAAACACAAAAGAGAAAAAGAAAGAAAGTAAACACTTACTAAGCTGGGAGGGATCTACCGCTGCCGTAGCCCTTGATCCTTTGGGCGATGAGACCTTCCGTGATTAGGGTGAGTTCTCCGCCGTTTTCTCCGTTCCATACAATTGCGACGTGATGCCACTGTCCGTCGTTTACGGTCGCGTATTCTCCAAACGATAGATGAACGTCTTGCAAGTCGCGGAACAAGGATATCTGGACTCCGTTACTGTGCGCTTGAATCATGAGTCTGCGATTCGTCGGTACGTGTGGCGAACTGAACAAGGAGAAGACGAACACGAGGTAGAAGAAGGAATCAAAAAAAAAAAAAAAGAAAAACGTGCGCGTGCATGCGCGATTTTCAAACGGAAGAACGGAAGAAAACGATCGAATGTACGTCCGTCAGATTACGTTAAGACGTCATTGTGTTTATGCTTCGGAGAGCGGATTGCGATTAAGTGCATCGCGTTGATATAAACTGCGCACGCACCTGACGCCGTAAAGGGTGAAGAAAATTCCGCTGTCGTCTCTCAGTGTGAATTGTACCCACATAGCGACCGTCAGACTCTTTGTCGAACTAGTGAAGAATGGAATGGCCTGCGACGCGCTGCTGCGTCCTGGATCGCTAAAGTACAAGTCGTAATCTACCTGAATAGCTGAAAGAATTCAACAAGAGTTGATGAAATAATGACGTACGTTTTAAAACGTGCGACCACCACTTGGATGATGCACACTCCCGAGGCCGGGCGTGCCTCTTTATATGTATGTACGAAACAGCTCGAAACTTACTTTTTCTGCAATCGTCGCCGGTCAAGTTAAACGGGCACTGGCAGAAAAACTTGCCGGTGAGATCAATGCAGGTTGCCGACGGCGGACAAGAGTTCTCCTTACAGTCGATTATATCCTCCTCGCAAGTACGGCCTATCGCGAAGAATGAGAGGTTTAATTTGACGATGCGAATTCGCGCTCGACCGCGGAGAAACGATTGGCTGATCTTTCCGAGAATTACCTGTATATCCGGGAGGACATACACAGGTGAAACCGGGTCCTTCGTCGACGCAAGTAGCGCCGTTCTTGCAAGCGCCTGCCTGGCAGGCGTCGTATTCGTACTGGCAACCGATACCCATGTAATCTTCCGGGCAAGTGCAGTTTAAGCCCGAGCCAAAATCTTGACAACGACCGTGGTGCATACACGGATTTCCGATGCAACGTTCAGGTGCGGTTTCGCATTGTTTGCCATCGGTTCCAGATGGGCATCTGTCGACAAGCGAGAAATCGATTTGGTACGTTGGGACTAAATGCGACAAGTTTTTCGCAGCAATTTGCAGCCTCTCTCTCTCTCTCTCTCTCTCTCTCTCTCTCTCTCTCTCTCTCCTCTTTTCTCTCTCTCTCTCTCTCTCTCCCTCTCTCGGACAGACGGTCCGAACAGATAGGAGAGAGAGAGAGAGAGAGAGAGAGAGAGAGAGAGAGAAAAGAGGAGAGAGAGAGAGAGAGAAAGAGAGAGAAAGAGAGAGAGAAAAGAGGAGAGAGAGAGAGAGAGAAAAGAGGAGAGAGAGAGAGAGAGAGAGAGAGAGAGAGAGAGAGAGAGAGAGAGAGAGAGAGAGAGAGAGAGAGAAGAGGAGAGAGAGAGAGAGAGAGAGAGAGAGAGGGGGGGGGTACCGCGTTCTCTCTACTCACACGCAGAAGTAATCTAGAAACAGATCCACACAAGCGGCGTCGTTCTGACAAGGTTGATTCTGGCACGTGCCAATATCTGTCTGACAGTAGACACCGGTCCATCCGCTCGCGCACGTACACTTGAAGCCGGCGACCTCGTCTCGGCACGTTGCGCCATTGAAGCACGGATCGGAAGCGCAGTCGTTCACGTTGATCTCGCAAAACACGCCGGTGTAGCCCTCGTGACAGTGGCAAACAAAGGCGTTGTCGAGATCCATGCAACGTTCCGTGCCAATCGAATCGCAGGGATCGCTCAGACACTCGTCGATCTCCGCTTCGCATTGCAGGCCAACGTAGCCGGGTCTACACTTGCAGACGAATCCCTCGAGCTGGTCGACACACGTGGCGCCGTTTTGGCACGGATCGGACGCGCAATCGTCGACAGTGTGCTGACACTGCTTGCCGGTGTAGCCGGGCTCGCATGTACAGGTGTAGTCGTCGACAAGGTCGATGCACTGACCGTTGTTTCGGCAGGGTTTAGACGCGCACTCGTTGACGTTGTTCTCGCAGGCCGGCCCGAACCATCCCGGATAGCAGATACACTCGTGCTTGAACAAATTGTCCACGCAGATGCCGTTTAGGCAGGGACTGCCGGAACAAAGGTCAATCTTTTCGTGGCAGCGTTTGCCGGTAAAACCGGGTGGGCAGTTGCAAGAGAAGTCATTGATCAGATCAGTGCAGGTCGCGTTGAGCAGACAGGGTCTCTCGGCGCAGTCGTCGATGTTGATCTCGCAGCTCTGGCCTTCCCATCCCGGCGGGCACTTGCACTTGTAGCGGCCTTGTTCGAGAGCCATGCAGGTTGCACCGTTGCTGCAAGGATTTTCGCTGCCCGTACAAGGATTTATCTGAAAGAAGAAGAAGATGAAGGACAAGTGTGAAAGGAGAGAGAGAGAGAGAGAGAGAGAGAGAGAGAGAGAGAGAGAGAGAGAGAGAGAGGGAGAGGGAGAGGGAGAGGGAGAGGGAGAGGGAGAGGGAGAGGGAGAGGGAGAGGGAGAGAGAGAGAGAGAGAGAGTGAGAGAGTGAGAGAGAGAAGCGGAAAAACCTTGAATAAAGGAGATAAAAGAGATGGTATGTGTGCATGTGTGCGTGTGTGTGTGCGTGTGTGCGTGTGTGTGGTGCAAAGCTCAAATCAAGATCTACGAAACTAGAAGAAAGTTAGGTCGAATGTCTCGCGGTGATGATACTCGTGGCGATACACTCACCGTTGTGTCGCAGTTGGAGCCGGCGTATCCGGATCGGCAGAGACAGGTGTAATTGTTCAAGCCAGGCTCGTCCTTGCACATGGCTCTCTCCGGGCAGGTGTCGTTGGCGCAATCCGACTTCTCTTCCTGACAATTGATGCCGGAATAACCGTTGGCGCACTGGCAACGGTAGCCCTGCGGCAGGTCGACGCACGTAGCGTCGTTGTAGCATGGCTGAGACGCGCACTCGTCAATGTCGATTTCGCAGCGTCTCCCGGAGAAGCCGGCCGGACAGTAGCAATACATGTCGTGTACCAGCGGCGAGCAGAGACCGCCATGTTGGCACACGCCGTCGGTGCACTGGACGAGCTTGCACTCTTTGCGGTCCACCGAGCCCGGTCCTTCCGTGTACATGTAGTCGAGACACTCCTCGCAAGTGGTCGCGCCGTATTGAGGCTGGAAGAAGTCCTTCGGGCACTGGGCGCAAGGCGCTAGACCGGTGTCGGAGTACATGCCCGGCGAACACTTGGCGCGGCAGTGGTCGCGACCGGACGCCGCTGGCTGATAGGTGAACGTGCCGGCTGGACAGGTCTGGCAGTCCTTGCAACCTCCGATCGGCGGCTCGCCGGTGTAACTGTTCCTCGGGCACTCCAGGCAGGGCACGAGGCCGGTGGGTGAGTACGTGCCGTAGCCGCAGACCGGTATGCAGTCTTCCATGTTCTTTGTGCCTTCCTCCTTGGTGTAAGTGCCGGCCGGACACTGTATGCAAGAGCCTTGACGGTCGTTGTTCTGGTAGAGACCTTTCGGGCAAGGCTTGCACTGCTCCTGCTTCTCACCGGCGAACGTCCCGGCGGGACAGTGTACTGCGAAATGAAAGCGCGCAATGGCATGGCGGGGAGTAGGTAGGTAGGTCTCGAGTAGCATGGCATTTCTTCGAAGCGAGGCTAGTCGCGCAGAAATCTGTCTGTGTCAGTCAATAGGCAAGTGGTGTCGATAGATAAAATAGACTGACAGATAGATACTTACGACAGCGAGGAACGTCATTGGTGTCTGTGTTCAGTACCTCGCCGATGCTACACGTGAAGCCTCTGGTGACGGACGATTTGAGAGCACGAAGGGGCGGGCATTGATTGCCGATCGCGGAAACGTTCAACAGGGGTTCGATATGCGCGGTGTTGTTTGCAAGATTCAAATTAAAGATGATATTCAACGTGTTGCCGCAGTGTTCGTAAAGTTCCAAGGATTGACGTTCCGTGGAAACGACTAGCAGAACGAAATCCATCTGAAATTTGCATGAAACGCGAGTTAGGTTAGGGGCTGGGCTTAGGCTGATGCGGAACCAGTTGTCGAGCCAGTTGCTTCCGGTAGAGCGGTAGAGTGTAGAGCACTGACCTCGTCGTCAGTGTCAGTATCAGAGCCGAAACAGAGTTTACACACCGAGTCTACTTTTACTAGATTTATTGGTAAAAATACTTTTACTAGATTTATTGATAAAAATGACGTTGAGTGATGAACGGCTCGTCGAATCGAACCGCCGCGCCGTATCGACCAGAACATGTGTGTGTGTGTGTGTGTGTGTAAAAATGAGCGTACAAAAGTTACATACACATTCGATTCTTTACCTTGAGAACGTTCTCTTCGACCAAGAAAGGCATCGACTGTACGAAGGATACGTTAAACACATTGACCAGAGTGCAACGCTTCGTCAAGACGGTGCTCAGGTTTATATAATGTTGAGCCATAAGATCCTGATACATCGGTAAGCAGGAACGTGAAACAGCGCCATTCGCACGATAGTTTATCGAGGCGATCACGTGATAATTTGCCTGTTGCGTGTCTGCAAATATGATTATGATTCTCGGTAGGAATCGATCGGGGAACAGCAGTCGGCAGCAGATTGTTCAATAAGCGAAGGAGGAGGGAAAGAAAAGTCGGGTGATTTTCGAATCAAGGCAAGGCAAGGCAAGGATGGATGGAAATAGATCTAGAAAAGATATCAAAATCTCGACGAGGCGAGGCGAGGCGAGGCGAGGCAAGGCGACACTTACTCTCAGACACGCAGTCGGGAACCACCGACGTGGGCGTCCAGCGCTTACCGACGCAACCGAACGTCTTGGCGAGCGAGCCATCGGTGAATTTATACTCAGCCCTGCAGGTCGCATTGCACTGCAGCAATCCCTTGTCTCCGGGGGCGCATTTTAAGTCACCATTCGCCGGCGGCTTTAGCTCCCAGTCGACGCAGGGTGTCGCCTGAACCAACACTTGAAAGTGGCACTCGGCCGTGTTGCCGCTCGGATCTGTCGCGTACACCGTGACGTTCTTGTACTCGCCGATCTTGATGAGCGCGTGTTGCGGATCGAAGGTGATTTTCACGGGATCGGATGCGTCCGTAGCGTTGATGAGCCTTCGCGTTTCGTTGAAGTTGATGGGGTAACTCTCTTGTCGGTCGATCAGCTCGATGACATAGCTCTGCGGGCAGCTCAGTCGCGGTGGAGTCACATCTACGATGAAATATCGCACAATTTTACTAGATGCGCATACACGACAGATACAGATACAGAAGTACATGCTCTCTTTCGGCGACAATTCGGCGACATGTCGCCAGTCGCCAGTCGCGCGCGCGCGCGCGCGCCGCCGCCGCCGCCGCCGCCGCGCGTTCAGTCCAGTCCACAGTTGACTTGAGTCGAGACTCTGTGACTCAACTGTGAATGTGTAAGCGAGGAAAGCGAGGTTGTTGTGTTACTAACCCGGCACGGTGATGTTGATCTCGCAAATAGCAACGTTGCCGTCGTAGTCAAAGGCCAGGTATTTCACGACGATATCCTTGAGGACTTGAATCGGGGTCTTGAAACCCTCGGGTATTACCTCGAAACGGGCGATACTACCGCTGTTGTCGACGGCCGTTGGCACGGTAAAGTTGACCGGAAGCAAGCCTCCGTCGGCTCTCTTCTGCACAACTATAGGCTGCTGCGGGCAGTTCTGGAAGACCGGCGGCTCGTTGTCCACGCAGGGCGAGAATCCGTAGTCGTAACCCAACAACGGTTCCGCCGACGGCTCCTCGCATCCCATCAGCTCGAGTTTCATGCAGGGGTTCTTGATGAAAGTGACAATACCGATGACAACGAAGCGAGCCTGCACGTACTTGGGTAGCGTGATCATCGCCAGCTCGCCGTAATTCCCGGGATCGCGCACCGTCAGAGTAAAGTTCGGATAGTAAACGACGTAATTCTCCTCCTCCGCCTGCTTGTAAAACAAACGGATCTCTGCCGGTCTGCCGACGACGTTGTTGGTGACGACGCCCTTGACGAGCATCGCTTTGACGCGATGCACGCGGCCAAGGTCGACGCTCACATAAGTGAACGGGTGCTGCTTGCCGCACCAGCCGGTCACCGAGTTCAAACGGATGTTCCTGGCCTCGTAGTTGGGCCTCTCGGAAGTGGCGTTTATCGCCGAGTCTGGGATTCGCCCGGAAGTCAGACCGAGAGGTCTCACGACCTTGCACTCAGGCTCGCGGATGCAGACGATCGGTCGCGGATTGATGAGGATGTAGCCCGGTCTCGCGCAACCGAACCGAATCTCCGAGCCCTGTTCGTAGCTCCGCGCCTCCTGATAACCATCGCTCGGTCTTCCGGGATCCTCGCAGACCGGACCTTCGCATCGCAGATTGCCAAAGTCCCATACACCGTCCTGCTGGCATCGCACGACATTGTCGTGACGTTTGGTCTGACCGGCCAGCTTGAATGTGTCCTGACAGCCGAAGAAGAAGGAGGACTTGTACTTGGTGTCCGGATATTGGCCGTACTCGGCGCCAGGCGTGGGAAGAGGCCTCCCGCAGTCCACCCGAGGGCAGGCTGGCTGCAAACCGGACAGCCAGTAATCGGGAAAGCCGGACTTTGGATCGTACACGCACTGTCGGAAAGCGGAGGTCACGGTACTGCGTAAGTAACGACCGTCGCTGCTGCACTCGAGAGTGACGTTCTGCTTGAACGGCACCAGCACGCTGCTCTTGTCGGTCCGATTCACGGAAAGACCCTCGTTCTTGTCGTCCGGTAGCGAGACACACTTCGCGTCTGAAACAGACAGAGAGATAGACAGACGTCGGAGAAGGACGTTCGTCGGAGAAGGAAGGCTGCACGAAATGTGCACGACTGTGTGACTGAGCTATTGCTCAGCGATATTGTTGTCGGTTGTGGTGTTGGCGTGTTATCGGTAATTTTGAGAGATGTAATATTTTGCACATACGCGCGCATGTGCGCGCACATGCGCGTAGCGTATGCCTCACTCACTCACATTGACATTCGGGTACGGTTCCGTTCCAAGCACCGGAAGAAGTGCACATCACAGCCGCGGAGCCGGATAGTACGTAACCAAAATTGCACTGGAATCTGACGATATCGATGTAGTGATGCTGCTTCTAGAAAAAAGAAATGAGTCTCTCTGCGTCTTGGGTCCGCACCGATTACCGACATTCTCGAAATCACGCGCGCGCTCGGAGGACATGAATTACGAAGTAATAAATAAATAAGTAGATAATAATAGCAACTGCTGCTCCTTCTCCCCTGAAACGTCGTTGAAAAATCATCATGTGTGTGTGTGTGTGTGTGTGTGTGTCACCAAGCTCACCTTAGTCGACAGTAACTTTCCATTTTCCGGCGCCGTCAGTGGCGGGCACATCACCGCTACGCACGTCTTGTTTCTCTGATACAGATCGCCGTCCTTTTCGCCAGTCTCCGACTTCGCCAAATTGTAACCAGCCGTGCCGTTGCCTCTGTACAGCTCGAAGCCGGTGTTGCACATGCAGGAATAACTGCCGGGACTGTTGACGCACTTTTGATGACAACCCCCGTTCTTTATCGCGCACTCGTTGATATCTACGCACTCGAGTCTAGTGCAACCCATTATCTCCAACTTCATGCAAGGTTTCTTGTCGTAGCTCTGTATTCTGAATTTCACGTAGCGCGCCTCGATAGGCACCGGTAGGTTCAGCACGGAAAGCGTCGGTTCCACGATCCTGAACTCGACCGGCGTACCGTCCGGATTGGTGTAGTCCTTGAAAACGTCCGTCAGTTCATCGGTGTACTGAATCCGCACCGCGGACGCATAGGCGACGGTGCCATTCCTGACTACGACATGCGTGCGGAAGCCGCGAAGGATCGTCGGGGCTTTCATGTCGATCATCACCCAGTTTGCGCCACCCGGCTCCTTGCTCCTACTGCCGCACCAGCCATCGCTGCTGCTCAAGCGAATTCCCTGCGACGAACGCGCAGTGAGAGAATGCGACGACGGTGCGTTTATTAATTGAGATTAAAGGCGTTACTTAAATAACAAGATAACATTCGCGTCTTACGGTTTTGCTGTAGCCATTGTCCGAGCCCGAGACCGTGATCGATTCGTCGGGAATGCCGCCGTTGATGAGACCGAGGTCGCCGATGGATCGACACTCGGTGGTAACAGCGAAGCCGGGCTTACACTTGCAGGTAAACGCGCCAGGATAGTTTATACACTCTGTGGATGCCAAATCGCACTGAGTAGACGCGCACTCGTTTATATCTGAGAGAGAGAGAGAGAGAGAGAGAAATAAGAAAACAACAATCATCATCATCATCATCATCATCATCATCATCATCATCATCGGCGTCATCGCTGTCGCTGTCGCATGTAATAATATATATATATATATATATATACACTTGATTATTCTAATCAAGAAGTACAAGAGTAAGTGTTTGAGTAGTGTACAAGTCTGTTTTCGCAACTTTTCGCGCTTTTGCGCACTTTGTACTTTGTACGTGCGACGTGTTTCGCACCTTCGCAAGTTGGCACGTTATCGAAGTACCGATGAGGACCGCATTGTATAATGTTCAATCCGGTCAGCTTGTAGCCTCTGTTACACTGCACTCTAGCCTCGTCACCAAAGTAATAATCTCTGCCGGTATCGAGGATAAATCCATTCTTAATCGTGGGCAGCAGCGTACACTTGGCACCTGTCAAAGATGAACATTTCGACTTGAAAATCTTTTCGACTCGATTTGATAATTGAACGTGAAAAAATCCAATATCAAATATTTGTAATATTTTTATTTTATTACAAATGCGGTTACAATGCCGCGTTAAAAAAAAAAGGGTGGGATCTGACTCACGCGAACATGTTGGCACTTGGTCGGACCAGGTGCCGTCACTCATGCAAAGAATGACGGGGTGTCCGTTTCGTACGTATCCGGGCTCGCATTCGAATCTAACGATCGTGCCGTAACTCCGACCACCTCCGTTCAAGATGGTTATGTTGGAGTGTGGTGCCTCTGGGAGCGGTGCGCACTGAGACGCTGAAAGCGAACAAGCGCGAGCGGATGTCCCTCCGTCGTTAGGATGAAGAATGAGAGAATGAGACAAGTATATCGCAAGCGATATATATGTATAAATGACGATTGATGATACGGTGCGATGCGATATGCGATGCTATTCGCATATCGGATCGTATCCGATCATTCTTCGTACCTAAACAGGACGGTTTCTTTTCCCATCTACCATCAGCCAAGCACGAGATCTTCTCCGTCGGTCTTCCCGAAGGAAAGGCGAATCCCGCGTAACACTGATAGGTCGCCAGTCCGCGATAAGTAACGTTCGAGGAGCCGATCGAAAATCCATTGTCAATCTGAGGCACGGGGCCGCAATATACCTCCTGACATTTCGGAATGTACGTAACGGACCAGTTACCTCCAGGGAGACACTCTGTAGAGATTCTCGATTTTCCCGTGGCGAACTCCTGTCCTAACGGGCACGAGAACGTAACGGCCGTGCCGAAGGCTGTGTCCCGACTCGACGCTAAAGCATCTCCGCCGGGTTTCAATTTCGGGCAATCTGCGAAAAAATTGTGCTTCTTTTCTCCTCTCCAAGCCAAAGTCAAATATGAACGAACAGCGCGCGCGCGCGCACTCTTATGTGATTCGTTGCACTACGGTGGTAATACGAGATAGCAGATATACGATATTACACGCTGCAATAATTTTATCACTCACTAGACTACATGTATGTTGTACATACATGACGGTGGATACACACCATACGATACGATAGAACCATACGGATAGAAATACGGATACGGAACGACTCACCGGCCGAGAACTGAGCTTGCCAGCCTGCGCTGCTGTGTAAAGCGTCGGACACGAACCTAACGAGCATCTCTCCGCTTTCAGCGGTGAGCGTGATTTTTGGTTGAGCGCTCCAAGTGAAACCGTTGCCGGGGTGCAAGCCGAGATCGTTCGTGTTTGAGCCGTCGTATATCTGCAGCGAGCAACAAACATACGGATACGGTACTGTTTCGTACATTTGTGTGTGTGTGTGTGTGTGTGTGTGTGTGTGTGTGTGTGTGTGTGTGTGTGTGTGTGTGTGTGTGTGTGTGTGTGTGTGATTATCGCAAAGGGATTGAAGGGGAAACCCTTTTTGCACCTGCACGTAGTCAGTCTGATGAACGTTAAAGTTGACAAATCTCAGAGACAACGGTCCTCTGTCCGGATTCTTGATCCTGTACAGGCACTCTTGATTATTCGGATATTCGTTGAGATTGTAGGAAGGCGACTGAACTGTGCCGTTTCTCGCGATAATCGTAGCTTTGCAACCCTGCGTATAGCGTATGCTGAATCCTCGCATGGAATCGCCGAGACTCGTTTTGAAGTAGAGATACAAGTCGCTTCCAGTGGACATGATCACCGTGGGATTGTCGCCCGATTTTCCCGTAAGACGCGCGATCGGTCGGCTCATGGGTGAGTCTCCGTCTCTGATTAAAATGTAGTCTCGGTTCGTTTCGAGCTCCAAGTCCTCGATCTAGAAGTAAGACGCGAGATTAGACTCGGATATCCGTCGTGCGTTTCGAACCTTGTTGTTGTCGCCGACGCCGAATTCGCTCGCCAAGAGCTCGCGAACGAATAGTGTGTGAATAGGGAAACACTCGAGCGTCTGACTGAAAATGGAACGGTAAGAGAGATCATGTTCGCCTACCTCCAAGGACATTATGCGTCCCGGTTGAGCTCGAATAATGTACAGGCACTCCAGCCCACCCGGATAATTCTGCGGGTAGCCAGGGGACGTGAGCACCTGTCCTTGCGGCGTCGCCTGAAGGCTCCCGCCACACTTTTGCGCCTCGGTCTTCCATGAAGCGCGAAAACCTTTCTTCTCCACCGATGCGTCGGTGCTGAACTTTACGATCATGAAGTTGGAAGCCGAGACAAAGTGTTTGTTGCTGAGTTCCTGCTTGCCGGATAGAGTCGCGAGATTCACCGACTTGTCCTCGGTTCTACCGCCCACGAGAATCTGCACTATGTCGAAGCTCTTCTCCGTCTCGAATTCTTGAAACTGAAACACAAATCAAAATCAATTTATTCCTCTTTGAGCCTCTCTTTTTCGATCCTTGTCCTTTGCTGCACATGTCGCGCTCGCGCGCGCGCATCGCGAGCATAAGCTCGCGCAGGTTGCAGCGCAGAGAGAGAGAGAGAGAGAGAGAGAGAGAGAGATCGAGAGAGAGAGAGAGAGAGAGAGAGAGAGAGAGAGAGAGAGAGAGAGAGAGAGAGATCGAGGCTTGCCATCGTTCTCACCTGCAGAAGGATATTGTGCCCTTGAGGGCCCTCCAGCGTCCACTTGCAGTTGCTAAGGGGTGCGTACTTATGCGGGAAATTCGGGCTCTCCACAACGTCGCCGCTGCTCACCATGTAATAGTGGCAGTTGGCCGGGCAGTCCATTTCGTCGGAGTAATCGCCACAGTCATCCTGCTTGTCGCACTTGAACGCTGCGTTGATGCACTTGCCGTTCGAACAGTGGAACGAGCCTGCGAGGGGGTCATATCGTCATCATCGTTGTCACACGTACAAAACACGTAGAAAATCATTTCGCTCTAAGAGATGTGAGTGAGGAACCGCGCGGCGCGGCGTGGACTTACCAGAAGGGCAGGCCGTGCTACGACACATGAAAGGTAGCAGCGACTCGCACGTGGTCAGTTCCCACGTTTGTCGGTCGTCCGTCAAGGCGACATCTACGCACTCGCCTGATTGTGGGTTCGGTTGCCTCGGCGCCCAGAAACCTACATTTTTATTCGCTACGTAAACACGCTGGGTGCGCGCGAGAAACGCTCGTTTTGCCGCTCCGTCACGAAGCTACGCGAGTCACGTGATTGGTTGATCGATTGATTGATTTCGATCAGCCATGCAACGGAAGCGTGACGTTACACGCTTGATAATCACATCCATTGCTGACGATACCGATTCGCGTGCAAATAAAACACGAATTACACGAATTAATGCACGTAATTAACAATACGCGATCTAGTAGCGTGGATAACGTGGGAGGTAACGTAAATGCGCTAGACGAGGAAATTGCAGCTTGCGACGGACGACGGTCGTTCAACGACGAAGAGACGAGTATTGTTGTGGGAGCATTGTTTGTGGGAAAAGTGTGTCTCGGTGCCGCGTGTGGCCGCCGCGCGAGTTCCGTGTTTCCGTGACCCTGATAGAGACCGGCCCTGCCTACCTGCCTGCCTGCCTGCCTGCCTGCCTGCCTGCCTGCGTGCCTGCATGCGTGCAAGAGATCGGAGCTTTCAGGGAGAAACGTGCGTTCACTTTGCGATAATCTGTCACTTGATGATTTCATAATTTCACAGTGGTGATACGTTTTCAATAGGAGAAGCATTTCGAAAAGAATTTACCGAGACGAAACGATGCGATACGATGGATAAGATCGCGAGATCTTGTATGTACACGAGCGATTCTTTCGTGTTTTTTATTTTTTTTTTCTTATTCCGAAATCAAGTACTGTAATCAAGTAAATGACGAGCCAATCAAAGCCAGTTGACGAGATAGAGTTACGAGTTACGTTACAACCTTGCAAACTTGCGTCTTTGGCTCGGGAGCGGCTTTCGCGAGTCGCGGTCGCACTTCACAATTCAGTGATTGATCAAGGTCTCTTGGATGTCTTGCCATGTCGTCGATCGCTGATGCAACGTTAAAACGTTACATACACATACACACACATATCGAATATATATATATATATATATCGAAAGAGACAAGAGATCTGACACTTTAGAGAGAGGAAAAGAACACGGGGACTTGTTGTAGGTAAGGAAACAAACCGGCGTATTGCGAGACGAGCATCCCTGCGGCGGACTCGAGTGTGTTGGTCCGTAAATCGTCGAGAGAAGCGAGACCCAGCCAATAGTGCTTCAATTTTGAAGGAACCATATTGGCTGACATGTTGTTTTCGCTGTAAGACTCCACCACCATCAACTCGCCGCCGTACCTATAACGAATGGATTATGATCAAGATTATGAATCTGTTTACAATCACACACATACACACACATATGATGTATACCGCGAATATCGCGAAATGTGATATTAAGTATTCTCATCAAGTATTCGTCGAGAGAAACGTCGCTTTTTTCTCCACGTTCGATTTTTCGTTCAAATAGTGCTTCAGCCTGAGCAAAAATGACAAAGCAAGGATTGATATAGACTGTAGCTTACCTCCTGCATAATTCCGCCGCTTTTTCCCAGGAGTGCAAGATGGCGAAGAATTTATAACAGTGTATGCCTCGCAGCTCCCATCCTGTGCACAGAAAAATATCGCATTAAGCTGTCTGCCCAAGTGTAGAACAAGCACAATTACAAAGTTTGTAATAATACATTATGAATACGCAATTTCCATGTTTCAATCAAGT
Organism: Harpegnathos saltator; assembly: GCF_003227715.2. Lineage (NCBI taxonomy): Eukaryota > Metazoa > Arthropoda > Insecta > Hymenoptera > Formicidae > Harpegnathos > Harpegnathos saltator. The sequence continues at coordinate 49,105 of NW_020230440.1, read as the reverse complement.
TGCTGAGAGCTCATCCCAACGCCATCGTCGTTTTGTTAGATCGTTAAGGCAGAGAGAGAGAGAGAGAGAGAGAGAGAGAGAGGGGGGAGGGGGGAGAGAGAGAGAGAGAGAGAGAGAGAGAGAGAGAGAGAGAGAGAGAGAGAGAGAGATTAAAAACTCGTAGCAAGCAAGGCAGGAAATTGTTTTACTGTAAGATCTGTCAGTATTTCCGAGATACCGGATACTTGGATACCTTGGTCATCCTTCGCACAGGCAAATTTTGAGCGGAGATAAAAGAAAGGCGATTAATAGGTTAATCAATGATCCGCGCTAACACTGACAAACACAACCGGATCTCAAACACCAAGTATCGATTTTTAAGACAGACAGACTGTGCCTTACGGAGCTGACGGTCTCTCTCGTGGGGGATTTTATGAAATAACGTAACTCTACTGTCTATTACTACGATTCCGCGATATTCTAGAGATTAGATTCTATCCAATCTCAGACAGAATCCTATCAGTTTCGTACAAATAATCGTTCGTTCCTCTCGTATATCCTATATCTCGTATAGCTAATGATTCATGTTTGCTTAACGACCTTCAAAATTGTCTCAACTTGTCAGAAAATTGCACGGAAAATTTGCCCTGTATATTTTCTTTCATATTACATTCGAATGAATAATCTCTCTCAGTCATCATTTGGCCACTATTCGATGACACTCACCGAAAATTACGTAAATTTAGTAAGTTGAATTTTATACATAAGCAAAAGATGCTACTCCACAACTTTGCCCAACACTTTCCAATCGAGTCAAGATGGATATACTTTTATCGTGATCGTTAGAAAGTTGTTTCGGAGTTGATTTTTATAAAAAATCGCATCTAAAGGAGAGATGCTATCCCGATTTTCTTCCATTTCCGATTTGTCAATTACACAAAGCACATTGATTTTCCTCAGAGCGAAGGGAAGATTCCGCCCATAATGCAATTAATAGCGTCTCGCATTTGGTCGCAACTTGATGATCTGTTAAGAGAAAAGAAATGAGACGTAGCATTATATTATATAGATATATATTCAGTCGTGTCGTCGATGCAACCTGGACGCGCTGGACGCGCGCTGACTGAGAGAACCTCAATGACGACCTTCCTTTCTTTCCAAAGGTCAAACGGCCATGCGTTCTCGCTCCGCGTACGCGGTTCTCGCGCGGCATCCATTAGCATTTCTCGTTTGAGAAACGTGTGTGTGTGTGTGTGTGTGTGTGTGTGTGTGTGTGTGTGTGAGAAATATTATTTTCCTCCGTCGGCGTCGTGATGTTTTCACCAACAATACACGCAATGCCGTAATGTCATCGACAAGCCACCACCACGTTCTGCATCATCGCTGTTACACCGAGACAGTTTTGCAGAAAACTGAGTATGAAATGCCACACATATAAGAATTAAAAGATACAAATCAAAGTGTATATAATAATATATACACGGCAAGAAGATTTCTGTACGCTCGCAAACTTTTTCGCTTCGAATGCTGCAATCGTCGACATTAAGCTCGGTAAAATTGATGAGATCTGAGATCGAACTTGAAGGAGAAACAAGAAGGAGAAGAGAAGTAGACTACTTTGTCGGTGTTTGTTTGCTGATCAACAGCTGACGGAAAGATGATGTAACTGTGTGTAGGTGTAGGTAGGACAAGCACCCGGAAAGACGGTTTTTCCTTCCTCGTACCTATTCGTCTCCTATTCATCCTTCCGGCGAGAAACGCTGCGCAAACAGAGTACGCGCGCATACAAGCACGACGGATGATCGCGTAAGAACAGATGAGTGAGCGTGTTGCCGGATGTTCTACTTTTTGGAATCCCGTTCGACGGTGTCGGCTCGGTCGAGTTTCCTCCAAGTGGAGGAAGGTAGACAACCGTAGCGTAGTGGCCTACGTGTCGGCGAAGGATACACGGTTTAAGAATGCAGTATTTTTAGGATCGTCAATGATGACGGCGACGACGAGGGAGGAATGAGAGAGGGAGAGGGAGAGGGAGAGGGAGAGAGAGAGAGAGAGAGAGAGAGAGAGAGAGAGAGACAGAGAGACAGAGAGAGAGGGGGGAGGGATTCACGGTTTATGAATGTAGTCTCGTCTTAAGATCCTTTTTCGGGATCTACCTGGACTTAGGAGTTGATCCTCTATTACTACTATTGGGCGCTATTCTTATACGTCAAGTTAAACATTTCGGGGAAAAGTCGTTGATTGAATACAGGTACCGAAACTCAAAGTATCTCGCTCAGCCGTTTCCTCGCGACACGAAACTTTAGTTTGGTTCTCACAAACTTGAAAACGCGAATCTCACGATAAAAAATTTTCGTACGCGTTCGTATAACGCGCGTCAAATGCAAAAATATTTTACGTGTTCGACGTGTTTACGATGCGATATAAATATTGCGATGAGTTTGGTTGAAAACGATAACAAATTGGTCAGTGTCCATCCACGAGGCAAATTTGATTCTGATCAGCACGAAATAGAATAACACGTAACGTGCGTAACGTGTTATCATATATAACGCGATTTACGTGGTAGTAGCAAATATGTAACGCACTGACGTGGCGAGGGCTTGGTTTTCTTTTCATTTTGATATTAAATATCGCATCGTGCGTGTCGCTGCGTATAAACGGAACATTGGGTTGCTTATAACTCGCGATCATCTTTGTTGATTCTCTTTCGTCGTTCGTCATCGACGAATCGTCAAACGACGTTTGTTCGAAACGGGATCGGAGAAGCGAGAGAACAGAAAACGTACGCGGTAGTAAATGGCACTTGCAATTTTTCCGGTGCACGCGACGACTCATGGCTAATGACCGGCCGGCCCCATATGGTACGTGCAGCCTACTTTAATTGCAACGACGAGTAGCGGGGAAAAGTGGAGCAGCGTTACGAATGGGCAAACTCTTATCCTCATTGTCTCTCTCTCTCTCTCTCTCTCTCTCTCTCTCTCTCTCTCTCTCTCTCTCTCTCTCTCTCTCTCTCTCTCTCTCTCTCTCTCTCTCTCTTTCTCGCGAGATTGATCTATCGGACACGCGGAAACGAGGCGTGCGCGCCTCGTTTTCGAAACTCGTGCGGCTAGCGCATGTATGTACATGTGTAATTGCCGGTAGTGCATACGCGCAGCTCTGATTCGAAACATTTTTTTCGCACCAAATTAAAATTTTCGAGATTTTTTCAAAGCGACGCAAGCTAGTTGGCAAGGGTTTGAGCCACTGAACCCTTCGCGACCCAGCAGGTCGCGAATTATACCATCCGTCTCCCGAGGTACTTACCGCTTGGACAGGTGAAGACATTTGTAGCGGGAACCTGCAACAGAAGCAAAGCGTATCCGGTCAAAGCCAATATCAAAGCTGAGACAATTTGTATAAATTTTAGATTGTAACGATATGTACATTACGAATATAATGTGAGAAATAAGAAAACACGTAAGGGAAGCTCTACACGACGTGTCAATTAATTGCGAAACGTCGCGATTGACTCATTTCCTCGTTTGATCGATTGATCGGTTTGATCAGCGGAGCTGCGGCGAGCTGCAGCGCGAATCGCAATATTTGTCTCAAAAAAGGTAAGATTATTATTAAAAAATTAAAATCTTCTCAATCCCCTCTCCTCCTCCTCCTCCTCCTCCTCCACGAACGAGCGCACGTACTGATTTCACAGCGCCAGAATGCCAGAATCGACTAGATTCGGACTGACGCATTGTTATACGACAGGAGAAAGTGAAAACGCAATCTGTCCGACAATCTTTGCTTCGAGCGTCCATCTTGCTCGCGCGCGCGCAAGAGAGAGAGAGAGAGAGAGAGAGAGAGAGAGAGCGCGCGCGCACAATGTGGTGGCCGCGTGTCTGCAAGAGCACGGCTCGAACACGTATTCGCCTCTTTGTACTTCAACGCGTAGCTTTGCAATGCTACGCTTGTAGTGTATTAGTGATACACATAACGGTGACTACATTCCTGCGAGAGGTGCGAGTCGCACCAGCTGGACACGAAGGTCTCTCGCGCGCGTGAGTTTGCTCGAGAATCGAGCAATGGCCCGTAAGCGGTGCACTCGCGATTGCGGCAATTGCGGCGATTATTACAGCGATTACGCGGCTCCATTAAACCCATTTGTTTGCAACGATGTCGTGCAATGTCATGCGATAAACGATTCCTCGTTTATTAGTTTACTGCACGATCGAGATCGAGACCGAGAAGGATCGGGAAAGAGAGCGAGAGCAGCAGTAAATGATGCCCGCGGTAAAGCCAATGTCCGAGCGTAGGTGTAGAATTAGGTTTCAATTATCTATACGCGAAAAACGAAAAGTGGTCGAAAAGTGAACGGCGTGGAAAATTCGAAGCACATACACACCGATATCGTCGAATTTCGCTCTTCGCGAGGACTGCATGTGTCAAGGAGGGTATGAATACGCAATACGTGCTGCGAGTGCTAGTCTCTGTGCTACGTTCTCGTCACATTCTCTCTCTCTCTCTCTCTCTCTCTCTCTCTCTCTTGTGCACTTTCCAACTACCACATTCCGTAGTTAAAATGTTGTAACTGTGTGCGGGTTGTGCAGTACTCGGCGCGCTTGTACGTTGAAATTCACTTTCACCTCACATATGCCACATCTCGTGGAAACAAGCTCCGGTACCGGTAACTCCTATGGAGTCGCCGCCGCCGCCACTACCGCCACTACCGCCACCCCCGCCGTCGTCGTCGACATAACAATTACTTCATAACGCGCGCGGTTGAAACTCCCGAGAATCTCTCCCGAGGAAGGACTCATCCCGCGCTCGAGCTTGTCCCCCTCCCCCCTCCCCGCGATGTTTTCATCTTCGTCAACGACATTACTTTCAGCAGATATGCTCGAATGTTTGGCCAACTAACGCGTCGTCTGTCGTGAGTTAGAAAGCATTTCCGAGTGAAATATATAATGAAGAGAAAATAATGAAGCCTCGCAAAAAAGCAAAGAAACGGCGACCAATTCTTGAATTTTGTAAAGAGCCGCAAAAGCGACGCAAAAACGCGACCGCAAGCGCGAGCGCGACCTGTCTGGCTTTCCAGCGAGACGCGAAAAGACAAAACCTAACGATGAGACGTTAGGCAAATCTTACGTGATGCTCACCTGAGACTCCGTTAGCTGAAGATGGCACAAGAGGACGGCGACCCAAACGGCCGCCAATTCTCTTATCAGCATATTTCCTACAACAGATGAGAAATTCCACATGAGTCGGTGGCATTAATCTCGCACGCGGATGATGTGTGATAATTGATGTGTGATTGATCGCGGTTCTCTCAATGTCGTCGCGCGACGTCATAATAGCAAAACGGATACGGCATGTAACCCGTTTGCTCAAAACTTGTCAATTTCTCTCTGAGACTCGTTTGTGACTGACCGCTTCTGTCGTCAATATTCTGTCGTCAAACCTAGCGACATAGAGACATTCAGAACGGATAGGACAGGCGCGTACACCGCCTGTGTACACTGTATACATGTGTGTGTACTGTGCGTGCGCGCGCGCACATAATGATTATTCGTCCCATAATCTATCCTTTTCTTTTCTTTTCATATTCGTCGAGCGTTTGTCATAATTGCGAGAGAATGCGGAAGGTATCGCTGTTTCTGTACGCGCTGAATATACACCACCGCCACCACCACCACCACCACCGGTTCCCATAAAATTCCTTACGGTTTCTGCGGCTGAATTGTGCCACAGAGCAGTCGCATACCTCGCGCCGCGTAATCGAGTGGCGAGATAAACTCTTTGCTCGGCATCACAAGATTATTATTGACGACGTTACGCTCTGCACCGTGCATTCGCATGTTTTCACATCGTAAGCATAGAGCGCAACCACACCCATTCCTTTTTGCATGAAACGCGCTGCCTCTTGTGTTCACTGTGAAAGTCGAAATTTTACAGACGAGAGAGAGAGAGAGAGAGAGAGAGAGAGAGAGAGAGAGAGAGAGAGCGAGTTTCCGATTCTGGCCAGTATACGTCGATCTGTAACTCCAATTTCTCCGATATAACCTTCTCCCCCGCCTATTTTCAAACCTTGTCGGCAAACCGATCGCTGACCGAATCAATCGCTTTAAAAGAAAAAGAAAATTTATCAATTGTCATGTTCAAGCTGGAACGCGGAATGTGTCCCTCGAGTGTTATTATCTATAATAATGTAATAATAATTAAGTGGCAGTTGCGTTTTCCAAGCCGCAAACGATCGCACGTGGTCGTGACGTGTGTGTGTGTGTGTGTGTGTGTGTGACGCAACGATGAGCGTTGTCGGATGAGCAAACTCGTGGGAACCGCCTGAAAGCGATCGTATATATACGTGCACGAGTCGCGAAAGTTTATTACACTTGATGACGAGCTCGAGTTCGCCGTTATACCAGTCGGCTTTACGCAACGCGCCATTGTCTGTCCCCGCGGCGGTGTGCAATTAGACGCTTAACTGGAGCAAACGGCCGCCGTGTGTGTGCGAGCACTCGCGTTCAATTAGCGCGACGCGGGATAATTGGGCCCCGAGATTTGGAGATTTGCGGCGAGGAGATGTGCGTCGCGCTTCCCATTACGCCGTGGGAACTCTCACGCGAGAGAAGAAGTCTCTTCCTTGTGCGTCCTGACGTGCGCGGACGCAGTCGCGAGTGCAGTTGGCCGTTTCGCCAATGTCGTCATCAATCCGCGGATGACGGCAGAGAGCCGATAAAGCTGTTACTTTTTCGATTTCGATCGTCTCCCATGTTTCTGTCTCTCTTCTTTCTCTTTTGTCTTTCTTGTTCTACATACGTTGTCGCTTGTTTTACTCTTGCACAACGTATGGTATGTACTGCACAACGAAACGAAACGAAAGGAAACGCAGGTTAGGAGTGACGCGTGCAAACAAAAGGACACCGAAAGGTTGACTCGTTCGTTCAAGTCGGCCACCGGGTTCGGCCTCATCGGGCCTCATCGGGCCTCATCGCGTCGGTCCTGCCGCGAGCTAAACTCTCGAGCATGGTATGCCCCCCTCTCGATAGTCGATCCGCGGCGATTATAACGGTTTTATCAGGGAATCCAGACAGCACACACGCGCATCGCAACTGGACCCGAGAGTGCGTGCGTGCGTGCGTCTATTTATGAAGCGACGAAGGAAACGACGCAAGCGGCTGCGTACGCGTCATCCTGTGCGTGTGTTCCCCCCCCCCCCGACTCTCAACGACATGTCCCTGCGACATGCGAAACCGGTAAAATGGAATCGCGACCACCGATACACACCGACGCCGCGCCGCGCAGCGACGTCCTTCGAACTACTCTGGAAAATATTCGTGGTCGACAGTATGGTCGAAGGAGAGAGAGAGAGAGAGAGAGAGAGAGAGAGAGAGAGGGAGAGAGAGAGAGAGAGAGAGAGAGAGAGAGAGAGAGAGAGAGAGAGAGAGAGAGAGAGAGAGGGGTACAACCTGTGTTCGCTTCTGATGGCTCGTATCAATCGCCGATTAAGAAAAAAAAAAAAACATTTCCTTTATGTTTCTCGTTTTGCGCACATGAAAAATATATGGAATGTGCTTTACATATCGTCGCTCTGTCAAAGCGTACATACGCGTACACGTGTATACATCGACCGAAGCGGGGGAGCGGTTAGTTGAAAATAATCGGAAGGAATTAGGTTATTTGGGCTCATCTTTCAAGATATCCGAGTCCCTCGGAAGAAAGACTTTGTGTCGGTTAATTGTAATTAATTGGACGACATCGTGGAGCAATCGCGCTATATATATATATATATATCACCTAATTCCAATTGTGTAATTGAACGAGAAACGTGCGAGAAATGTCGCTTATCGCCAAGAACGAAGATACGTTTTGACTGCAACGATGCATATGTTGACCGTAATGTTAATCGTCGTTAGACGCAATGCTTAACAACGCGTTAACACGCTAAACACGCTTCTCTTCTTCCATTTTCCTGCCTTACACTGTCGTAGGTGTAAGTCAACCTAAGATATGTAACAACTTGCAAACGCCACGTGAGTGAATGTGCAAGGAAAAGGTTGAGTCAATTTTGACGGATAATCATGTATGCGATTACGTGGTCCAAGGCCCAAGAGGGAAAGATCCGTGGATGCTGGATTTCCAGGCTGACTGTAGGTCAGTATTAGAAAGTATTCGGGTTTCCTGCTAAGCAGCACGAAACGGTGCGTGTAAAAAGCGAGCAACGACTTCTCAAACAAAACTCGCGGTAGCGGTAGTCGAGCGTGAAGGTACGGGAATTTCCTCGCGATTCGCGCCAAAGTGTTTTGTCAGATAAAACTCAAAGTGACATTAAACAAAAATGTGAATAATTTTGGTGAATAAAATCAAACAATATTGACTTCGGACTAAGGTCCGACGACGTCAAGGATCGTTTCCATTTGTTTTCCAATATCCGAGCGAGAAAACATTTTGCAAGTGAGAAGAATCTGACGATGAGGAAGAGAGGGAGAGAGAGAGAGAGAGAGAGAGAGAGAGTCTTTTGCGCCTACCTACCTACCTACACCTATACCTATACCTATACCTATACCTACACCTATACCTATACCTATACCTATACCTATAGCTGCAATAAATTTGCAGTTACCGCAGTGTACAGTGTTGTGCAGTTGCAAGTGCAATTTTCTACGCGCTTTTAAACGCGGCGAAACCACACGGCGTGTGTGCGGGGTATCACAGCTGTATGCTGACAAATTCATGCATCTTCTCGCGCGCAGTATGCCGAATAACGGTCTTCCCGCGTAGAAAAGGCGTTTGCATCGCCATAATTACGATAGCACTGCAAACATACTTTCCTTCCAACTAGATCCTGGTTATTTTGTGCCTCGTACGTTGGAATTATCAGTTATCTATCAATAAGCCGCGATAAAGAAGTATCCTCCTCCTTCGAGTTTGATTGCACGGACATATTTCTTCTTTTCTTAAATTACAATTATGAAACTGCGGTATATCTCGGCGGACACACACCCTGCCTCCGCGAGAGGAGGTATTAAATTTTAAGAGCGTAAAAGGAGAGATAAGAGGAAAGAAAAAAGTCACGCGCTCTACGATCCAGCTATTTCTTTCGTTTGCAGAAGCTGTCTGCAAAACTATATGGGTTACATATGGTTCCACGTTTGTTCCCATGGGGATGTACAGTCGCGCTTCTTCGTTAATTTCTTTATCAGTATCTGAGCACCCAGCACGCGTCGCACTGGGTTATTACTGTTACTCTACTCGGGACCGGGGGGAAGTGTCTATATTACGCATATCGTGTCCGTTCTCACGCTTACCACGAGCCTTGAGAAATTCAGTAGAATTAAAAATTAAACACAAAACTCGAAACTCTGTAGGATAAATTTTAATTTTCTTTTTAGAGATCGATCCTCTCGGTAAAGTCGAAAATTGAAGCACAAAGATTGGTCGCGATGTTAAATCTCAGGAGGAGGAGGAGGAGGAGGAGGAGGAGGAGGAGGAGGAGGAGGAAGACGCTCGGCGGACGACTCCACGGTGCTGTCTCTATTGTCTGAGCACGCTAGTTATTCAGTCTAGTTTCCAGGGTGAGTTTTTGCCGGAGTTTTGCCGGAGAGTGTACTTCCTGCTCCTGTTTCCCAAAGGTAGCCCGCGTCGACGGGCTTCGACGCCCGACGCCGTGGTCCGACGTGGTGACTGGAATTCACAAATTTACTTTACTCCGTCGAGAACTTGACTCTGATCGAGCTCTGGTCGGCTCTGGCCGACGAAGATTTATCGAGTCAAAAAAGACGACCGTGAATCCACGTAGAGGTAAATAAATAAATATACCTTCACGGTACGGTCGATCACGAGCAAAGTATCACGAGCTTCGTATTGTCCGGGCCGTATGTTCGGGCTTTCTCGATCCGGTCTTGACACACTGGCATCAGCGGACACATCCGTGCCGACGATCGATAATCGAGGCGGGCGAGATTACGTTACACACACACACACACACACAGTGTACACACGTGTCGTTTGTAATACACGTAATGTAAAAGAAACGCAACTATGCTATATATGCCGCGACGTCGCGCCGCGCCGCGCCGCGAGTATCTCCTCGATCCTCGATTTCGCAATTTCGACGCGCAAATGTAAGATGGTGGAGAGAAATTATTTATTTTATACACACACACACACACACACACACACACGCGCGCATATGTTTAAAGCGCGCGCAAAGGAAGATGGCGACACAACACACAGAATTGAAGAATCGCGGAAAGACTCCTTCATTGTTTACGTTGATTACGTTGATACTTTCAGGCTTTACGTAAAGCCTAATAACGTCGGCCGACTGTGCGCGGCACAAATGCGCGACGGTGAGAATTTTGCATGCCGTCGTTTGCACGTTTCTCAGAAATGGATGGAACAACATGGCCTGATTACGGCTCGGTGTTACCGTAATCGCGTAATATCTACGCGTCTTGGACGAATTGGCAAATCTACTATCTATGCGTTCGAGTCTGCGGCCGCGGCGTAACAAGGCATGATCTAATTTCCGGTTGTCATCGCCTCAGCCTCAGAGAATTGGCATTTTCGCCTTTTCCCTTTTTGCGTAACGGTAACACGCGAAGCGGATTCTCATTCGACGACCATTCCCCGCCGACGTTGACGACACAGGCATCTTTCCTTGCGTTATTAATAATAACGCCGCTAGTTATATTTATAAATCCGTCGAGTCGAAGCTCAAGCTCGGGTCGAGAGACAACCTCAGCCTCAACCTCAACCTCGTAACGAAAGATCTGTGGGAACTCGGAGAATATAACATTTCGTTATATTCTTGAGCGTGGGTGTACTTTTCAGGTTCTCTCGTGGGAATTCAGCGCGCGCTGAAGGAAGCTCGAGAATAGACTCGACGCGTTTGCTCGAAGGGTCGCGCGGCATGGACCTTCTCTCTCCCTCGACTCCTTCCCTCGCCATTGCATACAACGTTTGCATACAACAACACTCTGTCCTGAAAGGGAATGCAAAAAGGCAAGTTTCGTTTCTTCCTTTGGACTCAACATTAATGTTCAATTGATGTTCTCCAACATGACGCTACTACACCTACGGCGCATTTACTCGAGTCGACGCGTAAAAATCCCGCGTGATGAGACACAATCGAACCATTTTTGTGCTACTCTCGGTCGGTACGGTTACGTCGAGCAGGTGAGGGCAGCCGAGCGTCAACAACAGTCGAAAGCAATGTCCTGTCCTGTCCTGTCCTGTATCTGTCCTGTATCTGTCCTGCGCCTGAAAGGACTTGGATGTTTCCATGTTTCTTTCTTTCTTTCTTTCTTTCTTTCTTTCTTTCTTTCTTTCTTTCTTTCTTTCTTTCTTTCTTTCTTTCGTGCAAGCTTTCGTTGCGAGTCCTGGGCTATTTTCCGAGTAAGAAAGAGATTAAGAAAGAGTTCCGTTCGTCCGATTAGCGGCGTCCGATTAGCAGCGAGAAGAAACGCGACTTACGTACTACCTCTCTCGCGGACTTTATCGATATTACGTATATAAAAAAAAAAAGTCTCTCTCGAAAATCGAGTCGAGGGTCTTGCCGTGGCAGCCGTTGCCGGTTATTCGTTCACTTGTCACTTGCGCTTCGTACGCGCAGACCAATTACCGTTAAGTCGTTTGTATGCACGAGTGTATGAACCATTAGGTCCAGCGAGTCACTCAGCGGCTACCGCGCGGTTCCCGCAGCTGATGTAGATCGCAAGAATGCCGGGTTTGTCGCTTTTTTTTCGATTTCTCATTTAAATTCTCTTATTCTCGTATGACCACCGCTCTTTGGCCACCGCTAAATTCGAGTCAAGCAAACATTATAACAAATATCTGTGGTCAAACACAAATGTGTGCGTGTGTGTGTGTGTGTGTGTGTAACTGTGAGTAAGCGTGAGCTCGCGTAAGATACAAGTTGGTATGTAATATAATATTTCCCGTATACTTCCATGTCCATACGACACAATAAGATCACACGATCGAAATAGTCATAGCGATGTGTGAACGAGTGTCACAAGCTGATAAATGATAAAACGATATTCACACGTCACCATGATTTGAGTGATGTCCCTGTGACATCACATTTGTGACAAAGTAACATTCACTATGACTTCGTCGTGCGATCACGTTGCACGTTGACCTTGATGATGGATTGACGAGGGTTCACCTTGGGTCTGCGCGGGCAGTCTGCTCTTTTTTGCTCTTGCAATTTTTGCGAAGGACGCGCGAGTGTGTCATTAGCCACGGCCGTCATTCTCATTCTCGCGAGCATGACTTTGTCGTATCGCCCTCGCGTATTGCAGCGGGCTCGCTCGGTTTACCGTTTGTTTCTTGAATGCGGGATGCATTCAAGTGGCACAGCCGGCGAAAATTCAGGGTCGAGCTTTTAGACACGTCGCGTGACGTTTTTCTCTTTCCGCGGGATCAACTAACCCGAAGGAAGATTCGTTCGTTCGTTCGTTCGTTCGTTATCCTACGCAATTCTCACAATCAACTGACCGATAAAGTAAGCCGATAAACGGGGCGATGTCACGCGAGTTTTGAGCCAATGTCGAGGAAGCGCGATTCGCACGATGCGATGGCACGATGATGTGACCAGAGTCGTTTCCAGATTTGGCGCCCAGAACCGCGCCAGAAAGCTGCAAAGAAAATGACGGATATTCATCAATTTCGCAAGCAATAATCATTTGGTCACTTTGGGCACATTTGATGAACTGTTTTACAGTCATGTGTTTACAAAAGCTCAAACCGACCGAGCTCAAACCGACAGAGCAACATTTCCCGGGAGAAAATGGGCAGATGAAAGTGCGCCGTGTTTTCGTCGGCGATGACATTTACATTACGACCCACGACGACCTGCGACGCACCGATGTCGTTTCACATCGCTCGCAGCTCGCAGTTCGTCGACCGGCAGGCGGCGGGCCGCGGGAGCACAGCCGGCTCCGCGCCGCGCCGCGCCGCGCCGCGCCGCGCCGCGCCGCACCGCAGCCACGTGCAACACGGTCGCGCGCGATGCAAGCCAGATGCGATGAAAATGAGAGGCGCGGCGCGGCGCGGTCGCGGATGCCAAGCGTTACTGTTGCTGTTGTCGTTGTTGCTGCTGGTACAAGCTCATATTATGGCGCGGAGTCATACTCATACTCGCGGCTCTTTCGGGGCGTGGTCGTGCAGTTGCAGCGCGGCTCGGTAATGCCGCGCGCGCGGCCGTTTCTGACAACGCGAAAAATGCTGCCCGCGAGACGCAATCCGGTCGCGCAATTATTATCGCAAGCCGAGGAAGCTGCGATCGTGCAAAGCTGACGGGTGTAAAGGTAAAGCTGCAACCGTGCACCTTTAAACCGTTGAAGCAACGACGAGGTACAACAGTGCGTTTAACAATCGTTAAACTTGACTGAATTTGAGCAGTTTGTGTGTGTGTGTGTGTTTGGATACATGAAATTAAATATATACATGCATTATATGTATATATATATATATATATATATACACATGCATAATGCGTATACTTCATTATGTGTATGAAATGCGTGTCTCTGGTTTCATCGAATCCAGCTTCATTCATTCTCGACGCATTCCGACAGTGCAATTTTTCGTATAATAATATAGTAGCGAAAAGAGAAAAGAAGAGAGAGAGAGAGAGGAAGAGGAAAAAAATAAAAGAACAAAGAATGAACGCAATAGCGGCGCGCGTTACGATTGGTCCTGTCATGACTCACGTGATGGCAGTCGTGCAAGCTTCCATTCGGTCATACCGAAGTCTGTTACGCGATTGGAATTTCTCACGGCGATGATATACTCTAGCCGTCGGCAGGTAACGGTACTCTGGCCAAGTAGCGTCATGGCTTCGGTAAATCTGTCGTTAAGTCACGGAGTCGAACGAGGCGAGCAAGCGAGAATTTGATCGCTACTATCGTTCTATCGTGGTATCGTCAATTGAATATTCTCGCTGGTGAGATGATGGACTTGGACACGTCGTGACAAATATAATATATCCTATATGTGATAATTCGGATGATTCAGAGCGGAGCACGGATCCGGCGTGAGATTCGAATGAGATTCGGGACGAATTTCAACTTGCACAACTATACAAGTAGGTATTATATTTTCACAATAACTTGAATAATCCAACGGATCGAACGGTCGAATGAATGTCCTTAATAATGCCCTTAATATGCGCGGTAGATGCGGGATAGATCCTACTTATCTAGCTACGTGTCTCAGTACTCCACTATACAGTCCGCTGTACAGTGTACCTGCCTCATCCACCTACCTATATATCTACCTACCTACCTACCTACCTACCTACCTACCTACCTACCTACCTACCTACCTACCTACCTACCTACCTACCTACCTACCTACCTACCTACCTACCTACCTACCTACCTACCTACTACTACTACCTATCCCTATCCACCTATCCGCAAGCTGAGAGCTACGTAGCGCGGTCTGTATTTTCCGCCGGTCATCGTACCGAAGATACTAACCTTCGATGGAAAAAACCTTAGATGATCGTGCCCGCTGCATCGTGTGTGAGCTTTGCTCCGACACGTTTGTAACGTATACATTCAAAATATACAAAATATACGAGTCAGTGATATCTCTTATTTCACATCCGACAAAATATACGAAATTTTGCTGACATGATCGAACGAAAAACCCGCAGCCTTCTAGAGAACAACGACGAGCCACACGGTTGACGCAAAACAATCTAACCTATTCACTATTCACAACGCCGTACAACCACCATAACACCAAGCCTTATTGCATGTTATTCCGCGAGTAACAAGAGTTAAAAATCCAAAAGGAGTTCGATGACTTCGATGATGACTTCTACTAACGACACATGGACATCATCGCGATACGCCGGTTACGCCGCTGCACACGCTGTGCACAAAGCCTTTTTTGCGCTACAATATCGCGCCTTTCTTACTTCGTAAATCGCTTAGTTTGTTTGTTAATACAATTCAAGCGGATGGAATTGGAATTTACGACGAACAGCGATCCGACAAACTGGCGAGGAAGCTATGGGGAAGCTAAAGAGGTGCAGAGAAGAGGAGTCTAGTGATTCCCGCTTCTCCCTTTTTGCTCCGGGTCGACGAACCGTGACCCGTTTTTTAAATTCTTCTCGCCAAGAACCGCTCGAAGGAAATATGCACGCGGCTCGTAATCTCGTTCCTCTCGATATCCCCACGTTAACGTCTTACGAACGTGAAACGATGGAGCGCGAGAAAAACTTTCTCTCCTCCACACTCGTGTGCACGTTGCTTCCTACGCCGCTTTATGACGACCGCTTGAATGACGAATTCGCTGCGTGGAGCCGCTTCGTTGAGCCGACGAACGTTTGTCGTGCCATGTGAGAAGAAAAATGCATGGAGAGATGCAGCGCGAGCGAGGCCAAGCGCAATCGACGGGAAAAGCATGTTCAATGTATCGAGAAAAGTGAAGAACATTACATACATACATACATACATACATACGTACATACAGAGGACCAGGAATCACGGCTATTTCTATAAGATAGAAATTTTCGAGTAATTTGCACGTTTGCAACGCGTACTCGCAAACCCGATACTTTCGATTACATGAACGCGAAAGAAATTGATTGTACACGTTTTGTATGTGTATATGCACACACACACACACACACACACACACATAAATTACGAAATGCGTGTGCGAAGCGATGCAGCCATACAGAAAGAGATTCTTCGAAGCGGAATTATTCCTTATCCTATGACGAATCTTATATGGTTAGTGGGAGGTGACTGCTTAAATTAAATTGGCAGTAATTCCGACGTGCTTCCTCCACGATCACATCACGGTACTTAACATTTTACTGTTAACAACGAGGATCAAACGCGTATCAAACGCATCGCAAACTTTCTTTTTCTTTCCTTTTTTCTTCTTTTTTTCTTTTTTTGCTAATCGAGACGCAATCTGATCAATAACAGTCATTCCGGTGTTCCGCCAGTGCACGCACTATTGACCATCCGTTTGAATTGCGCAATTGCGAAATAGCTTTGGCGCGAAATAACTTTGTCTGAGAGCTTGGATTTGTTTCGCGTCGATTCTCCCTAATTGAAAACGAGTCATCGACCGACCGACCGACCGACTGACCGACCGACCGACCGATCTCTGGCGTTTCTGGCGTTTCAAGAGAATCGCGAGAGTGCAGAATCGTAGTGAGTACGTGACTCAACGTCAATTTTCAACATCTCCTTCGCAGTGCAGCGTAGAAAAAGATTTCTACACGTGCAATAGCGTGCATATGCGCGCCACAAGGTGCTTTGCGCAATGTGTGCGTATGTTACAGGCGTGTACGCATTAAATAGGGATGAATTGCGAGCGCAAGGAAACATCTTCGCCGAAACAATGTCACCTTCCACCAGATGTGAGGAAAGTAAACCGATCGAATTCGGCCTCGTGCCCGATCGAGTCTGAATTGTTTCGCGGACGTAAGTGTCCGCTACTCGGCGCCTGCACGAAGAAAGGCGCGTTATTCACGCCGCGCGAAATCACCGAAGCCGACGCTCGACAGACTTACGTTCGTTTCTCCTACGTTCTACAGCGCGATCCTGGTGTCCAGGAGTACATGTACACCGCTGAGGTGATCTCAGCGCCCGACACAATCCGCGTCGATGATAATTTCACTTCACCACAACGAAACGAAACACCGGCAAATAACTGGCTGATTACGATACGAACGTTCGAACGAACGGACGCGAAAGGGGACGACGCGAAAGAGAACGCGAGGGAGAAGATAGGCGCCGCCGCCGTAGTATCGCGTTGAATAATTGCGGCGGAATCGCGGCGTGAGACGCGTCCGAGGAAGAGAACGGAACGAGAAGGAAACGAAGAAAAAATCCGAGAATCGTCCTCAGGGTCACGGAGTTCCTTCCCTCCGGCCCGCCGCTACGAGACTGAAGAACGCGACTCTCTCTCTTTCTGCCCAGGTGAACGGCAGGCGCGTATTACCTGAGGAAAAAGAGCACCTTCTTCTCTCCCTCTACTCTACCAAGGCAGGGCGGTGAAGTAGAGAAAGAGAGAGAGGAAGAGGGAGAGCGAGAGCGAGAGCGAGAGCGAGAGCGAGAGAAAGAGAGAGAGAGAGAGAGAGAGAGAGAGAGAGAGAGAGAGAGAGAGAGAGAGAGAGAGAGAGAGAGAGAGAGAGAGAGAGAGAGAGAGAGCGCGAGCGAAGAGGAGACAGCCGTGAACGTAGGCGCGGAAAAGGTGGAGGAGAGACCGACTCGAACGCCGTCGCAACGCGTCGAAGAAGGCCGAGCAGAAACCCCGCGTGTCGTTTGTCGCGGGTCTGTCGCGACACGGGGTAGCTATACGGTACATTTAAATACCTGTCACGTGGTGGCCAGATTGCTGCAAAATGACGTCAGAACGACCGCGACTGAGGAGAACGCAAGTTCTCGTAAGATCGCGCGTGAGCGAACACGCCCAATAAATTCTCTCGTAGACTTTGATGTGGCGGCGTCGCCATGGAGTCGCGACAAAAGTGTCTTTTCGAGTCCAAACGTTCTCTTCTCGATGATGCGATATCCATTTCTGAGCGATCCAATTTCCATCGCGAGTAAACACATCAATTTTAACTTCATCGTCCCAGACGCAGAATTTCGAAAGATTGATCACGTCTATGATTTACATCGCATCTGCATATCGCGAATGGGAATTCCGCAAGAATTTAATAAAACTACTTTTCTGATACTGAATATATATGTGCATTCTGTAAAATATATCGCTCACGACACTCGCATGCCATTCTACTCGAAAATATTTAGTATCCCAGTTTCAAACCGGTTCGTCTATATACGCATGGCCTCACGTTGAAGGACAATATCTTAGCCTGGTGGATGTTTTCTCTCTCTCTCCCCCCCTCTCCCCCCCCTCTCTCTCTCTCCCCTCTCTCTCTCTCTCTCCCCTCTCTCTCTCTCTCTCTCCCCCCCCTCTCTCTCTCTCTCTCTCTCTCTCTCTCTCTCTCTGCGATTCTAATACCGCATTCGTAAGGAGGTAGAGAATCGAAGAAACGGCCTTTCTGTTCGAGAAAATGGCCGTGAACACAGGCGCACAGGCGAAACAGCCGGCAAAGGTCCGAACCGAGCCAAGCCGAGAGAGGTTTGCATTATTACCGAGAGTAGGTATGCACCTCCGCGAAACTATCACAAACAGCCAAAGAGGCTCGTCGGAATAATTGCAAGTTGCAAGACCTTTCTTTGCGACACTCGTACGTGTTCTTTGCTTCATCAATTTGATGATTCTTGTCGTTCTCCGACTTGTTTCTAAACTCGTCTATGAGAGAGAGAGAGAGAGAGAGGGAGAGAGAGAGAGAGAGAGAGAGAGAGAGAGAGAGAGAGAGAGAGAGAGAGGGAGAGAGAAAACACCGGTCCTTGTACTTTCCAACAAAGGCTCCGGTAATTTTAGATAAGGGAAACGACACAATAGACAGTATAGTATAGAAAATTAGTGATATCGTGATATGAAAATAAACAGACATTGGATTTGTCGAGAGACAAAGACTGTAAAATACGTCTTTAAATACTTGGAGAGAGTTCGAGTTGGTTGTACGAAGTAGCTTGCTGAACCCAAACCTAAACTTGAACGAGAAAGCCTTTCACAATCTCGAATCGTTCTCGTTTCGTACTATTCTATCAACACGCGTTCATGCAAAAGCGTAATGTGCATATTTAGGGCCTGTATGATGTGCTAAGCGGCCTCTTTTCTCGGCCGTTGCCGAGAGAGACAGCGCAGGCGCGCGCGCGAAAGGCAGTCGAGCGCACCAATGTAGGATCGAGCAGACAGTTGTTGCTAGCGGGGTAAGTAGATAGCGCGTTCGCGAAAAGAGACATCGATGCCCGCGCGGAAAAGGTCGTCGAGCCCCAGATCGACGCGCGGAGTCACGCCACTCGCGCGTCGCCCCCCGGGGTACGACGACCGGGCCGACGCGGATTTCTTTTTCTTGCGCACTTGAATGAAAGTTGTAATTGAGCGAGACACTGGAGAGACTGGTGCTCTCGACGCGCGAGAGCGATGCTGCAGTTACCGATGCGCTATACGATGCGCGCGTATACGGTGCTCGGTGTTTTTACGCATCGATATTCGCGCTGCTAATTCGGAGAGATCTGCTCCTTATACGTCGGCGATAATAGAGATCGTCGAGACGTGATTCGCATCGTTTGCCGCTTCGTTCGTGTAACCACAGTGGTGCAGGAAGAAGCAAGGAAGAGAGCGCACAACGAACTGTGATGTGCTGTTGGGACAACAGCAATCGACGATATGCCACTTGGCACTTCAATTTTACGCGACAATCGAGGGCTTTTGCCTCAAATGAGGGGAAGGAGAGATCAGATAGAGACCTTGATAGAGACCAAGATGGTTGTCTCGCTTCTCGTGGTTTCCTTATCCGTCGATTATCCGTCGGAAAAATGCCCAATTTTTATCTATCGCGACGCGATCTCTTTCGGACAAAGAAAGAGATTTTCTTTGTCTTGCTTTTATCCGTTCGAAAAGAGACATGTTCGAACGAGGACAAGTGTTTGCGCGTCATCGCTTGGTGGTTCGGTTCGCCTTGGTGGCGAGAAGATTCAGGTGTCGCACTTTTTGTCTCTTTTCTCCACGCGTTCCGATTGCGAACGGGCGTAACACTTTTTTTTCAAGCGTGCGACTGCGACTGCGACGCAGTTATGCAAGAGGAGCGAACGCAGTCGCCGCAGTCGCCAACGCCATCCGTTTCAATTACCTTCAGCTCTTAATTAGCGCGCGGTCGAGCCGCGCGGGGGAAGAGCATCGCGAAGAGTATCGTCGAACACGATACGAGACGAGATCGAACGAAAAGTCGGACGATCGGTCCGACAGAATTTCGCGACAGAGAAGCGCGCACGTGTAAGTGCATTCCGTTAGTGCGTTTTATCGGGTCTGTTGCACTCGAAGGCGTTCAACCCGGCAACTCGCTGCGCGCACGCAAGCCTTGGAGCGCGGGCGCCCGGCTGTTTATAAATAAAACGGAACCATCATCCTTAAGTTGCTTACCAAACCAGAAAGCGCGAATCGACGAAGCCGCCGCGCCGCACCGCGCCGCGGCGGGCCGAGCCGGCTCGCGTGGGCTCACGCGCTTTAGTTTCGAACTCTCTCGATCATTGTTCGCTCGTTATTTAGATATAACAGAGCTTTAGAAATCCGTTTATACGCATATTTTCTTATAACCTCTTAACCTTATAACGCGTGTTCTCTCTGTTGCTATTTACTATTTACAAGTACATTTATAAGTACTAGAGGATGAAACAAGTACACTTTAATTGCAAGAGGGAGAGGGAGAGGGGGAGAAAGAGAGAGGGAGGGAGAGAGAGAGAGGGGGAGAGAGAGAGAGAGAGAGAGAGAGAGAGAGAGAGAGAGAGAGACAGACAATTGATGGTCGGAACTCTCCGGAAGAAAGATAGAAGACCAGGCTGATTTGGTTTGGTTAGGTTAGGTTAAACCTAGGTTAGGTTTAAAGAGTCGGCAGGAAGAAAAACGCGGGAACGCGCGGGTGCCGCGCGCGCCGTACGCATCTTCAATTCACGACACGTCAATTTACACGGTGAACTTTTTTCCAATATGGTCGGAACGCGTCGGACTGCGACTGCTCGCGTGCGCTCGCGCGTGCATACGCGTGTTCTCTTGTCGTAAATCTCTCCGGAAGATCATTGGAGCGCTATTTTGTTGGCACGAGTGCCAATGAAGACGAGGCATTAGGGCCGAGGAACGGCGGAAACGCGAGAATGTTGGAAGCTCCACGACTAAGCGCGAAACAGAACCGAACGGTCGGCCGTAACGCGTGAGTTCCTTCGCGAATATATCATTCTCTGCCGATCAAGATTGGCGTTCGGTCCGCCGATTGGTTTTCGTCCGGTTATCAAGGACTTTCGATATGCGCTACCATTCAATTGTACACACTTTCCCGACTTTCGCGAGCGGGCGATCAGACAGCCGCAAAGTTTTCTCTCACGAGAGAACACAAAAGGACGAACTCGTCGCGAGTTGGCGATTGTTCGTGTCCGCCATTGAATTGATTTAACGTCGTCGACTCAATGTGTCATCGAACGATAATTCTATTCCGCGCGTTCGTTCGTTCGTTCGTTCGTTCGTCCGTCCGTTTCGTAACGTTACACCAGCGGAAGCACGTTATGACGCGCGACTCGCATTTTAATCACATTGCGGTATCTTTCGGTATCATTGATGTTATCCCATCCCATTGTTGTCAATCGCTACGTCAAGTACATACAAGTGACGATGAGAGACGATGACATGCCTGTTTGGACAACGTATCGCTGAATTATATTCACGAGGATGGACATACACATGCGCGGAAACCGAGATCCGACTCGATCGGTTTTTCTCTCATTTCTCATGTGTCTCAGGTGCAGGTGAAGTTTTTAGAGACCAAAGTCGACATTATCTCCACTTGCGACTTGTGGTACGTACATGAGTGGTACGTACGGAGTCGTTTGTTCGAACGTGAATCGAACGTGACGCGATACAGGACGCGCGATTAGGAAGTTTGGCAGGGCGTCGACCCGGACCCGGCGTCGAGAAACCGTTCGGCCGTGTGTCCAAGCTGACGTACCGCTGTAACGCTCCGGCCGACAAGTGCTCGTCTCGCCCCGCCCCGCCCCGTCCTCGTGTGCTCGGCGTGTCCTACAAAACTCTCACGGCGAATTAACGCCGGGGCATTTACGGCGACCTCTTTATTCGCTAGTACACGCTCGCGTGCAAATCGCCGCGTGTCTCGTCTCGTACATGGCGATCGCGTACTTACGCGCGCCGATTTTCATCAGAGAGACGAGAGAGAGAGAGAGAGAGAGAGAGAGAGAGAGAGAGAGAGAGAGAGAGAGAGAGAGAAAGAGAGAGACCAAGGAATGCGGCGAATGGGACGTGAAGCTGCATTCCGCGCGTGTTACCAGCCAAAGTGATTATCGCGCATTACGCGCATCGAAAATCGCATCACTCTCTATCCGCGAGTATTCGACCGTGAAGAGAGAGAGAGAGAGAGAGAGAGACCTCAAATTGCTCGCAATAATTTCCACAAAATTGCGAATCGCAATCGTGTCATATCATATGATCTCGATATTTTGTCTTGGAAGGAGAAAGTTTCGATAGTTTGTTTTAGCTATAAACATACTCTTTCTCTCTCTCTCTCTCTCTCTCTCTCTCTCTCTCTCTCTCTTCATACTCCGTTATTTATTTAACAAAACAACAGAAACAGCAAACAACAAACTACATTTGTCCAATATAAAGTGCCGTCGTATTCATCAAAATTTTTCGTGCGAAATTCTACAATGCGTATACGCGATATACGCGGTAGGAAGCTGAGGCGGAAGCAGCGAAAAATTCAGCGGAGCGCAAGAAAGTAGAAAATTACGCTAAACCGACGATTATAGGCAGACGGACGTACTCGTAATACCTAAATTATATGCATCCTCTGCCTTGAACTTGAACGTTACACGAGCAAACGTAGAATAATAATGGGCACGCTTCCTCACGTAGTTCGCGATTAGAGCATTCTTATGAAACTTGTCGCGTTGTCGTTGAAAAGAAATCTCGCTCGTTGACGCGACTTTACAGAGGCACCTAGGATGCGCTCGAAGCGCAGCTAAGACCGTGCCATCGCCATAATTCGCCGCTTCATCGTCGCGCGCGATTATTATTTTTATCTCGCGAAACAACGAACATTTTTGGCTGAGCAGCTGATACGAGGTACCGATATCATTCCGTCGGCGTCGTCGCCATCCTAGCGCGCGTCTGCGTTCGAAGCGATCGAGCATCTGAGCATGCGAGCGTGTGAATTAGCGCTTCGATAACGCACTCGATCGCTCTCGGTCCGATGAATCCCCGTTCACTCGCCCATCATTATGCAAACGTACATTCGACGCTCGACGCTCGCGAGCACAAGAGAGCTCCGAGCTCGCGAGCGAGTTGCTCTCATCTTTTTACGGTCAATTTAGGTGGTACTCGATCTCGTGAAATTTTCGCCACCAATTCTCGCAGCAATTTAAACGCCCGTTACGTTTCCATCGTGATTTCGTGATGAGAAATGTTTTACCCGTAAAATTTGTCGCGCGACGCGCTTTGATCGCTACGATTCGTCGAGCAACAACCACAGGCGCGTCGTTGCGCCTGTGAATTCCAACCGCTGCAGCCGACCTATGCCAGCTGATTCTGAATTCTCGATTGGCGGAGTTTACGGTACAGCGGTGCGCGCGCGCGCTCGCTCCAGGAGTCCACCAGGAGGAGTAGGTTAGGTGACAATGACGATGCCGAAAAGGCTCCGCGATGCATGCGAGAAGAAGAATCGCACAGAGAGCCGAGGACGGCCGATGGAGGACGCGCGATCCTCGCGAATGGCAGGAAGCTACCAGGTGTAACGGTACCACTCGCGCGCGTGCGCGCAGTGGTTTCGCGTTCGCGCCATCGTCGATATATATATATATATATATATCTATATATAGAGACGAGCCACGGGCTTTGTCATAGTTTTCGAGCTCGAGTGACGCGCCGCGTCGCGTCGCCAGTCGGTCGTTCACAGACCATATAGACGAAAAAACGGTGGCCCGGAGAGAGAGAGAGAGAGAGAGAGAGAGAGAGAGAGAGAGAGAGAGAGAGAGAGAGAGAGAGAGGAGAGAGAGAGAGAGAGAGAGAGAGAGAGAGAGAGAGAGAGAGAGAGAGAGAGAGAGAGAGAGAGAGAGAGAGAGAGAGAGAGAGAGAGAGAGAGAGAGAGAGAGAGAGAGAGGGAGAGAGAGAGAGAGAGAGAGAGAGAGAGATAGCGAAACGGGAGACGAGTCTGGCGTTTCTTGCGCAGGTTGGGACGAAGTTGAGATGAAATTTTAGATAATGAAAGGAGATAATTGTCGTGAAAATTTTCTATCGTTCCATTACTTTCTCTTGGCTCTTTCCTTCTCCCGTGCCCGATGAAAATGCGTCACAGAATTGAATTTACAATGACATCGTCCCGCTCAGACACCCGCTGTATCCAAGTCACATCCAAGTACGGTCGAACCGATTATCGCACCGATAATTCCTTCGAGAGGGTCGATATCGGCGTCCATCAAAAAATTGACACGGAATCAAAATCGCACTCTTGCTCCGTGTCTTGTACATACATTTCTTCCAGTTGCAAGGCCTCCAGGGGCCTTGCTCCAAAATTTTATCGGTCGGGTCGTCCATTTCGTCGGCTCGAAAGATGAATCATTTTACAAGTCTCTACATATAATACTGTAGATTTATACCGGCGGGTGTCCAAGAAGAACATCGTTTGAACATCGAGAAAGACTGCCGCCCACCATCTGTAATCGTGAGGTCCCAATCTCTGCGAGGCGAATCCACCAAGTTCCGTTAAGCTTTGTTGACGGTAACGGTCCGTCCGCGATCGTTAATGCGTCGATAAGAGTTACGTGACTGATTAGCATTTTCCAGTGCCACCCGTGGCAGTGTCCGCGCGACAGACTCCCTTCCGCCTTTATCGCGACCACTGCACTGCATATAGAGGTGGAACACAGGAGTGGAACTTGGTTACCTACTTACCTCTGTGCGATAATGTGACGTACCGCCACCCTGCAGTGAGTCTGGATAATTCTTTTCGGAATCATCGAAACTCACGCTGACTACGCGAATCCAGCAAATTGCGCAAATTATTGATCGACAACAGACGATTCGCACTCATCGAACCTTGGTCATTCTCTGTGCGCAGTTATATTGCCCAATAGTTAAATATAAGTGGGCAAGCAATTGGGTATCTCAATCCGTGTGGTGAATCAAGCTGAAAGAAGGCGTTTAAAGCAACAATGCGTAATTACACGAGAGATATTCCGTCTCTTGCGTCAACCGCGCCCGCGCGCGCGGCAGCATCGTCACCGTTCATAGATCTTCCGTTCTCGGGATGATTCATGTCATCTCGCAACGATGCAGGTACAATGACGCAGAGTCGCGGATGGGATAGAGCGGCTTCATCAAGGATAAGAGAGCGGACGTCTCTCGTCGACCGTCAGCGACGTAATGTGGGTAATTCGTAATGAGGACTCAGGCGCATTCCTGAACACGTTGTCCGCTTTCTCTGCTTGTCTCGCTCACTCCTTGGACACTGTCGACGACAAGAGAGATTTCTCTCTTTCTCTCTCTCTCTCTCTCACACACACACACACACACACACACATACACACACACACACACCTCGACCCTTTCCCCATCGGCTGCCAATCGAGTTCAGCTCGAATGCGAGCCAAAACGAATCGCCACAGTGAATAATTTTCACTAATTGACTCGTGCTATCGCAGAGACTATAAGATTCCAAATTATGAATGTCTGTTTTATCGTCTGCAAATATTTTTACGCGTACCAAGTTACATTCTGCATTGTTAGAAGGAAACTTTTGAGCCAAAGAGTGCGCCAAAGAATGCGGGGACCCGGCTTCGCCAATTACGCTCCTTTACAGCATTCGTGGCCTCGCGTGCGCAACATGCAAACGCACACGCATTAGCGCGGCAAACGAGGAACCTTAGGCAGTGGAAGCAACCAGCAGGATCCAACGGTACTTCTCGGAATAAAATTGTACATAGTGCTGCGCCCCGTGTTGATTACATAATCAATGCCTCGCACCGTATCACCGTAAGAGGAGCGAACGTTTCGAACGTTCGCCGTCAGCCGTACACTCGCAATCGTTGGTCGAAAAAGAAAAGGAAGAAAAGAGAAAACGAAATTAATAGAAAGGGAATTACGATTCGCGAGGAAGGCAAGACTGCGTGCGCGTGTGTGTGTGTGCAGCACGTGACGTGTTTGATTTAAGAAAACTCCGTTTTTCCATATCTGCCGGGATTTACAGGGTTTCGATTTGATAATTGACAAGAAATTCATTCTCTTATGATGTGCGCGCGCGACTACACAGCGGTGTAAATCGAAGCCGTCGCCTCAGCGTCGCGATTCAGCGATATTCCGCAACATGAGCTCAGTCTCCGCAGCGGAGCAATCGATAAAGCACAGCATCCGGTCGCGAGAAAGAAAAAAGAAGGTGTACATTCCTCGCGTGCTCGGTTGCGTGAGTTAATGTGCGACGTGAATGACTCAAAGGTATTTAACCGCTTCGAACATTGTTCGCAAACGCGCTGGAAACGATCGATTTACTCGCCTTACCTGCCGCAACTCCGCGAAACATCTCCGCGCGTTTTCTCGCGAAAACATCCCGCGAAATTTGTCGACATAGTCGCCTTCCAGTAGGTCCACAAGAAAGTCCACAAGAAAGGATACAAGAAAGATAGAATAGAAATGAATATTTTCGAATCTTTTCGAATTGGAGTGCGATGCGATGCGATGCGATGCGATGAGATCGTGTACATCGATCGAGGACTCTTTTAATCAGAGCGTGAATTCACCTATCGAAAAGCACGTGGAAAGTGCATCGAAAGTACATGCACACGCGCGTGTAGACGCGATCGAATCTGTCGTGCCGCAATCGTAACCGCAACGATATCGAAAATACCCGATCGACCGCTCTGTGTGAAACGACTTGCAAAACGACACGACACGCGATACGCGAGTCGCACCGTTAAATTCAGTAAACGGGGAACGATTCTGACAACGGATTGTGAGCGAGTGAGGAGAGTGCACGAAAAAAGGAAATGAAGAATTATAAAAATGAAGAGGGAAGAGAAACGCTTGTGGATTGATGCAACGCACGTTGTTGCGCGGATAAACAGGATGCCCATTGAAGGCGCGCGCGCGTGGTAAAACGGACTCATGCGAAGGAAAAATAGCCGCGGTTCGTACCTCCCTCGTTTTCGCTCGAAAGAGTCTGCAAGAGGCGCGAGTTTCCGCGTGGCTGTCGTTGGGGAATTCACTTCGATGCAACCGAGCAACGAACTGGCAATCGAGCGGCGGCTCCCAAGACGAAGCGGCGCATAACCGTACTGTAACCGAGAGGAATGTCGCGAAAATGGAGAGAGAGGGAGAGAGAGCGAGAGAGAGAGAGAGAGAGAGAGAGAGAGAGAGAGAGAGAGAGAGAGAGAGAGAGAAACAAAAAGTGCAAACACTAATGCAAATTTCATTTCGTTTCGATCTCTTGTATTTTGCGACGTTGCGGTCGCAACGATCACAAAAATCTCGCAATCATGTATTTCCTTTCATTTTCGGGTCGGGTATATAGACGGGCACAGAAATAGGCGAATTAGCAAAATAGCCGAATAACGTTATTCAAGGCGTAATTATAAGGCGTAATGATTAGGTTCCGATATGCCCGGCGTAGCTCGGGAAAAGAAGGAAACTTTCTCGCGCGTTATCCGCGTTCTCGCACGAACGTTTTCCCGTTCTCGGACGGTAAATCAGCCGGACTTGACCGAACGAAGTGAGCATGCAAAATTGCCGGAACGACGTACGGAAGGCGTACGGGTGCGTGCAATCGACTCGCTTCCAAGGAGGAACGGAGAAGAAAGAGCAGATGCGGAATGTGGCGAGAATGAGGCCGCGCGCGCGCGCGCAACTGTGCCTCCGGCTCCGCCACCGCTCCGGCACCGCCTGGCAGGTTGCCTTCGAACGTCACGTCAAACGGAAAACGATGCCCATTCACATTCCCGGAGTGACTAATCGGCGCTATCGGCGCTGGCTCGCTCAAATCAGCCGATTGTGTCGTGATATTGGAAAACTCGAGCGTCACGATCGAAAGTCAATGGTCTCGAGATCGACGCGGTGCAGCAGCGGTCGCAGAGTTATTATCGGAAATTATAGCCGATGCATGACGCAGTGCAGGTGACGATGTGCAACGCATTTTATTCGTGTCATTTGTTGAAACGACCATCGAGATACGAGTCTAAAGACTGCGCAACCTACGGTACGGCGGGCGCGGGCGCGGGCGCGGGCGCGGGCGCAACACTCAAAGTTCCAAGATTCTCACTTGTGACACTTTCGTGACACGTTGTAACGAGTTGTCGCGAGTTTCCCCAAACGAGCACAATTTCAGCCTTGTTTTCCTTTCTCATTCAATGTAAATGTACAATTGTACTCGCTCACTTTTTGCTCGTGCTGTCGTGCAAACGTGTCGTAGCTGAAATGAACGAATCTTTGAAGAATATGGTATACAAAGTTTGATTGATGATGCTTGATGATGCTCCGATCCTCGCGTGGTTCCTCGCGATACGTTTGCGACACGTACAATTGGCCAAAGTCAGCCTGCGCATGAGACGAACGATTTACGCAGAGGATATCTTAGTGTAGCCTTAGTGCGCCAGAGGATTGAGGAGCGTACGCGTCATGTACACTTGACGAAGAGACGGTGGCACAGATCTAACGGCCGGACCAAATTTATAAGCGGTCTATCGCTCCGCATGGCCACCCATGTTTCCAGGTTCACTCGAATCGTATAGAAGTCATCGCGAGACGGCACAACCGGCTCGCTCGAGGCTCGTTTCTCGTCCCGATCGATAGTCCCGTTTGTGTAGCCAATGTCCTTGCACGCAATCTGTGCGTCGTCCGGTGTCGCTGGTGCCGGATAGCATAGAGAATGCCATACACCGTAGGATCGTTGCAAGACTTCTCCCGTCCCAGATCTGAGAAGCGACCGATTTAACCAATTTAACCAATTTACGTCTCTATCTCTAAAGTCTCTATCTCTAAATCTTTGTCACACTTTTTGCTCGAAAAAAGACTTTTTACAAGCTACTTCGCACGTGAATGAAAAACAGCTGACACCAAATGGGATGAAATCTTACTTATCGTCAATGGACTTGCGCAGCTCCCTACATTGTTTCTCGTCTCGGCCGTTCAGACAGTCCTGATCGCCATCGCACACAAAATCTTGAGGAACACACGTGGAGCTCTCGTTTTCTCTGTACATAAGCGCATTTGCAACTTGAGCGATTGTTTTTTTCATTATACCTCGATATATCCAGCGACACAGTGAGTAGAGTAAAATCACTCGCAATAACAATGAACGGAAACGGATTTCTGACGTGAGATGCTTACATGTCGCATTTAAAGCTGCTTTCCGTGCAACGACACACATCCGGCGACTCGTCGGTTTTATCGAGACAATGTCGCACGCCATCGCACAGCCTTTCCGGTGCGGTCAATCTTAGATATTCCGCGCAGGTACAATTTACGGGTTCGTCTGTGCCGTCCGAGCAATCCACTTTGCCGTCGCAGAAGGTGCTCTTGGGTATGCACTCGCCATTTCCACATCGCAACTTGGTCTTTGCGCATTCTATGTCGCACGGGGGAGGAGTGTAAATTCGTAGAAACAAAAGAAAACAAAGTAAATAACAAAGTAATATCCGACATGAACCTGGCAGATATTCCTGTATTGCCATATAGGATATTTCATAAAGGAAAAGTATAGCGTGTGTGTATGCTACAAGATTTGATAACGTTGGGTGCAATTTGCGTTAGCTCTCTCAATAACAAACAACAACTACTCACCGCGATTGATGTCTGTATTATAAATCCGCCGTCTTCTTTCACACGCCTCATCCGTCTCGTCTGCGGCGTCTCGGCAATCCGCCGCGCCGTCGCATACTCGATCCCAAGAGACGCATTGTCCAATGTTGCATCGAATACCGTCGCATGTAGCTTCTTCAGTCACTGCCTGTGGCTTCAGCCGTTGCCTGTCTGCGCGATGCGCGGCGGGATTCAGCAAAGAATTCGATTACTAAGAGTTGTTTCTTCTTCTGTTTCTTTTTTTCCTTCTTTCTTTTTTTTCAGCGAAGGAAAGGAAGGGATCTGACGAAACGGGGGCCCAACGATGGGGCCCTCGAAATCGATCGTTGGGATCGTTGGGATCGAGCAGTTTACCTAAAATTTGCGTGATGCGAGCGTGAACGTAATCGATGCTCGTCAGGTTTCGCGTGCTTCGGAAACTACACGGACCGTTTCTCTCGTGAAACACAGCCGCGGGATACCATCCTTGCTGACTGTGACTGTGACAGACCACCGTTCCAGTCCAATCCGACGACACCGAAACAGTGTCGTTGGTCTGAGAGCGGCGAAAGAAGATTCGTCCGATCGAGATCGAGATCGAGGGAAGAGATCGAGATCGAGATCGAGGGAAGAGAGGAAACAATTACATTGCACCGAGTACATTACTCGAGTTATATTAAGTACATGCCGCAACGAGTTATATTAGGTACATGCTCGCTCACCGAACACTCTGGGCCCTCCGGTGTGGCTTCGACGAAGCAACGATGACACCTGTCGCAATTTTCAAGGATCGGCCGCAGTAATACAGATTGCGACGAGTACTTCTCGTCCGTGCCAACCGCCACGCATAAATCGTCATTCCCCGGTGGATAGATTCTGAAAAGAAAGACAGACAAAAGGAGAAGAGGAGAAAACAGCACGATAAAACTTGAGTAAATGTCGATAGAGGAGGTAGAGCACCGACATAGACATAGGACAGACGGACCATACAGACGAGGAAGAGAGCAATGCCAATGAGACGATTGACTTGCGTGCGATTACTTGCGAGTCGCTGACGAATCGAGAGACGAGTTGCTCACTCACTTTTCTTGCAGAAACAGCGGCAGTACGTAACGGGTGAGGTTCACTGCGTGTTTCAAATGGAGCAACGCGACGTCGGAATGTCCGACCTCCTTGATCTCATCAACGAACGATATCTGTTGATAAGGCCCGTTGACGTAGAGGTACGAGCGGCTGCAGCCAAGCAGAGCGATCGTGTAATTCACCGATAACCTGCAATTTTGTTCACCTTTGTTTACCGTTGTTTGCTCACGCCGCTTTCTCTCGCCGCAAAACTGCGATCGACGATCAATCTCGATCAAAGTCGGCGGACAATGGCGGGTTCAACTGTTACGTTCCTCATGTATCTCTCCCAGCCCTAGTCTGTTTACTTATTTTTACCGTTATGTTTACCGAACATTCCTATCCCTTTCAAACATTGCTTTATTATTTATATATCTACTCTTATAACCCCATCCTTATTTTTTTCTCTTGATAGTAGTTTTCCTCCAAATTTCTCACGAAACCGTTAGTCAGTCTCCAATTGTCTTCCTTCCCAGTTGCGTTCCTTCAAGGGAACACCTCCCGCTCCTCTCGTAGTATATTCCTCTCATAGTGTATATTTAAATATATATATATATATACACATATATATTCGAATCAACTCTTCTCTCTATAAATCGTCTCTCCCCTATTCACGAAGAAATTATTATAATCATTACGTTTCGAACGTAACGTCGGAACGTAACAGTACGCGGGTAATATACGTGTAATATACGTGTGTATGTGTAATCGACGAAATTCGGACGCAATCTCGTCGCGCTATTGAAACTATCGACGCGACGCGACGCGACGCGACGCGACGCGACGCGACGCGAGATAGGGGTGAATCGCGATTCCCTCGCTTCGCGAGTCTCAAAAGGGCAAACGACTCACGAGAGTCTCAGAGTTAGCAGAAGCGATTAAGGAGGAGCCGGAGAGACATTGTTCGTGTTGCCGGGGACAGGAGAACAGGAGAAGCCGTCTCCTCGTAGCCGAGGCCAAGGCGAATAGGCCTTTCGCGCTCACCTGATATCTCTCGTGCATCCGGAGCTGGACAAGAGCCAGTCCGGTTTGAGGAGTATAGCCGAGCAATGATAACGGCCATCGACGAAGATGGCGGCCAGCCACGGCCACAGGTAAGTGCGACTTTTGCTTTTCGGATCGACGATCAGGTGCGAGTCGGCGCTGCCGCTCAAAACCGGTCTGCAGTGAATCCGTAGAGCCGAACACGTTTTCCCATCTACCACGTTTTCTGCTTCGTAATCCGTGGCATTATTGTCCCTTCCGCCTCTCCCCCGAGGGAGAGTCCCGGTCTCCTCGAGCTCGATCCTCTTCACGTAGACTTTCTCCACCGACTGTACGTTCCTGCGTGCAATCGAGACATTGTATGCATATGTGCGCGCGCGGCATTTTCGAGCGATGCGATTCGTCACACACAAAACTCGTCGCGTCGTTTTTGCTCGGCGGCTGTTACGTATCTTTTTCGCATCGAGATTCATTGTGTTCACGTCATCTTGCGAGCGTGCTCGCGAGAGTCTTTTGTTCTGAACTGTACCTGAATCCGAGATATCTGCACACCTTCTCGCCGATCATCGCCGTTAGAGTATCGTTGTCACGTATCGCTGATCGAGGGCATTCGGTGCGCCACGTTCCGTCTGTGTATCTAGCGAGTAAGCCTGCCGCACTTAAAGCCGGCCGATCGTCGCTGTCCACGTCTACGTACTCCCCGTTGGTCAATACGACTGAGAATTAAACGACGGTTGACGAAAAAGTGAAAAACGTCATTCGATGTGCCACACACACACACACACAAGTAGCGCTAAAACTAGTGACTGTGCGACTCACGACAATCAGCCTCGTCCTCCTTTAGAGCGCAATCGAATTTCCCGTCGCATCTATTCTTCATCGGAATGCACGCTCCGCTTCTACCGCAGTGAAACTCCTTCTCGTCTTTCGTACAAATATCTGAAGCAAGAGCAAAGTCGTTCGTCAAGCGGCTGAAAAGAGTCAAGCGCTCTGACTGAGCATTTTTAGTCCCGGATTGACCAAGAAGCGGAAGAAGCGTTATAACAAAGTGTCCGCAAAGCACCGCAATTCTTTTCATCCGTCCCGTCGTCGCAATCCAGATGTCCGTCGCAAACGGCCGTCGGTCTCAAGCTCCACAGATAGTCCCTGCACGTGCAGCCCTCTTCGTCGGTGCCGTCCTCGCAGTCCAGTCGCTTGTCGCATCTCTTGCCGATCGTTATGGTTTGTATCAGACTGCGAACCAACGACGAAATGTATCTCCGGATACCGGATTGCGTTCGCGTCACGTCAAAGTGCCGCGGAAATTGGAATTTTTCAAGACAACTCACCTCGTGCACGTGAACGTTAATCTAACGCGAGTCGACGCTGTTGTCGACGCTGCCTCGGGCTGTATTGTCACGTCGAATCTCGCGGCAGTACTCGTCGAAGCTTTGTCGTCGTCGTCGTCGTCGTCGTCGTCGTTGCCAATCAGTCGCGTTTGCGGCCCCCTGTCCCCCAAAGTGAAGACCGTCCCAGCGATGGTGCTGATCTCTGTAATGTAATTTGTTGAAAAGCGCTATCTCTCTCTCGCGGTAGAAACACACAGAGCTGTGATAGCTTGTGTGTGAATGCAAACGCAAAATGCGTCTCTGCGCTGTTGCGCGTCGTAGTACCGTTGACATGTTGCCGCTGATCCGCTGAATCCTTTCTCATTTCCATGTCCGCAAATGGTAAATGGTCGTTATTGGAGCCTGACTGTTTGTATTGTCCAAAATTGTCCACCGTTTGCCAGAGACAACCGACTTCATCCTCGGCGTCCAGACAATCTACAACTCGATCGCAATATTTCTCTATCGGCAAGCACCTTTCCGACTCTCCTTGACAACTGAAGCCTGGACATTTGGACAAGGGTGTTGTACTTTTGCCTCCGTCCGAAAGTTTGGTCGGGAACCCTTCTGTAAAATGAGTTTCTTTAAATAATTAAATACATATACATATATATATAGCGGTATCACTAGAAATAAGAAAACGAGCAACGCCCCTTTTACCGTCCTAGTCATTTGATTTTGATCCGTAGATCTGATCTCAAGAAAAGTCGTGTCTCAGAGTCGCAGAGTCGTCGGAGTCGTCGGAGTCGCCGGTATCGCGTTTCATCCCCTCTCACCGAAAAGACTCACCGATCAGCTCTTGAATCCAGCCCACAAAGTAGCCCACCCTCGTGTAAACGCCGGGCTCGTTCAGACGTGCGCACCCGTCGCCATGACTGATTACGCCCGCCACATACCACTGCGACTCGGCGGAATTCGGATCTCTGCGGTGGAAAAACAAATCGTCCCGACAGACAGTCGGTGACATACACAAAGTGTGTATCGGGTAACAATGACAATTGGCGATTCGACCCGTCACCCGCGCGCTCACCTGCACATCAAAGGGCCGCCGCTGTCACCTTGACACGCGTCGTGACCACCCTGAGGATAGCCCGCGCAAATGGTAGCGTCGTTCCGATCGAAAGGATGCTTGCACGATGATAAAACCGGCACCTCCACCTCACGCAACTGGTCGGCTAAGCGCGAAAATTCAGTTCGATACGATGATACGTGTCGGACAAACGCGTAACAAAGCGGAGATAAATTGTTTGCTGGTGTTATTGTGCCGAGTAAAGTAAATCGATCGCGTCTTACAGTCAGGCCCGAATTCCCTCGTAGCGCCCCATCCGAGAGCAACGCACATGGATTGCGGGGTTGGTTCCAACCTCCGTTCAATGTCTGGCGGTAGACAAGCCTGACGAACCCATCGATTGAAGAGGAGGCTTTCGTTCAGCATAATCAGCGCGATGTCATTTCGCATGATGCGATTGCTAAAGTCGGCGTGTATCAGCACGTTTCTCGCTCTTCTCCACTGAGCCATCGGCGAGAATGAAAATCGTCTGAGCGCACCGGCCTGCACCTCGTAATAATGCTTCTCGTACCTAATCGCAACAGATTTTCTCAGAGCTGTAGCCGAAGAGCTGTGGCCGACGCGAAACTCGCGCAAAGTGAAATCGCGCGATTTCCTTCCAACGATACGAGACGATAGACGGTAGTATGTATGTATGTATGTATGTATGTATGTATGTATGTATGTATGTATGTATGTATGTATGTATGTATGTATGTATGTATGCATGTATGTATGTATGTATGCATGTATGTATGTATGCATGTATGTATGTATGCATGTATGTATGTACGTATGTATGTCGACTTCGACAATGCAACGCACTCACTCGACCATGCAATGAGCCGCGGTGAGTACCCAGAGTTCGGTGAGGATAACACCGCCGCAGTGGAAGGTACCGTCCTTGTAGATCGCGACCAGGAAGGGCCAGGCTCTCGGCCGACTCGCCTGACCACCGACCACCCCCACTTGCGGATCGACGAGCGTGTCGTTGTTCTCGTTCTCCTTAGCGTTCTCCTTAGCGTTCTCCTTAGCGACAAGCGGATGCTTGTCGTCCAACAATCGAAGAGTCTCCAGGTAAAGGTCGTCAAAACCAAGAGCAAGCTGCTCCGCGTGCTCCGTGGCGTAGCTACCTTCCTCTCGATCAGTCGTGTCGGAAGGGACGGACGCCGTCCCCAAGAAGAAGAAGAAGAAGTCACGCCGCGAAGAGTCGCCGCTGGTGCCGCAACGCAACGGCGGGCATCTGACAAACACCACCGAGTGCTCCGGACACGAGTGCACGAGTCGCATCTGTCCGTCGGATCCGTTCAAGTAAGGGCCTGGGAGGTCACTCAAGGCAGGCAAACGGACCGTTTCTATCGTCGGCGTTGCTCTGAAAGACACCGATCGAAGATAGGCTGTCAGCGGTCAGCCGGAGCGGTCTCGCGCGCGACTTGTCAGTCGCGCGGCTGCGCTCGTCATTGCTGAATTTCAATTCAACCAATTCAATCTGAGAGACACGACAAACAAATGTGTCGTGTTTGAGTTGACAAACGAGCGGCACGTGTTACGTACGTTGCGGACCGGCCGGTTTCTGACGCGCAAGCATCCATCGCCCAGAGAGGCTCGCTCGTACACACGGGATACCATTGTCCTCGTACGTTCTTGTGAAGATATCCCTCTGTGTAACCGATCGTAAATATCTGAAAGCGATACGACAATTAGAATGTCGCGCGAATCGTGAAAAGATCGTGCACAAATTAAATCGCGTACATCTTTCCCATTTATAAACGACGTCGAAAGTACGTTGCAATCTAGCTCGTCCTTCCCACTGTGACATTGCTCCGCTCCGTCGCAACGTTGGGAAAGCGGTACGCAATTATCGTGGCTGTGACGCCAATCCCAATCGTCACAGCTGAAAGAGTCGTCGGGACAATCTGAAAATTCGTCGACTGCGGGTAAGGCTTTATCGACGAGACGATCGATGATGAGTCGATAAATTGCGTTTGACTAAACCAAACGTTGAACTTTATCAGAGAGAACAAAGACTCAGAGAGCGTAAGTGTTCCGACAAGTTTTTTAAATTGATGTTGAGCGCTGAAATGATGTTTCGTATAAGTCGCGTCGTGGGTAAAGCAGCTCACTTGCGTAAAGTGTAACTGATATTTAGCGCCATCTGGTGGATGGACACTCAATGTTGGAGGAAAAGAAACGTATTGTGTGTGTGTGTGTGTGTGCGTGTTGTTATCATTTATTAATAACTGGACAATGCATGCGTACGAGCGTATTGAAAAGTTTTCGTTCATTTCTGGATATCGACTTTCGGAAGCAAAAAACCGATGAACCGATGAAAGAATAAATGTGGCGCGCTCGATTGGACAATTAGATTTCTACTGTATCATACATTTCCAATCTGTTTCTTCGATATCGCTTCGTCAAAATTGACGCACCGCGCCACATCAAGAAGCGTTCGATTTCAACGAAAGAGATAACGGGAAAGGGAATAATAATGAAAGGGACGAATTGTATACACACAATATGTGTGTAAGATGCAAGAAGATGCTGCAAAATGTATGTAGAATAAATAAAAGATGGTGCGAGAGAGAGAGAGAGAGAGAGAGAGAGAGAGAGAGAGAGAGAGAGAGAGAGAGAGAGAGAGAGAGAACTTACTGAAACAGCCGAGCTCGTCTTCTCCGTGCGGACAATCAAAATAACCGTCGCAAAGTCGATCACGGGATATCCGGTGTTTGCAGGAGCACATGGTCTCGTCGCTGGCGTCGGCGCAATCCACGCGACCGTTGCACCATTTTGACTTTGAAATGCAATGTCCATCGCTAGCGCATCGACGATAATTCAATGGACACGCACCGTAATATTCTGAAATAATTGTCATATCATTCACCGATCAGAAACCGACGTTACGTTACGATTTTCGTCATTTTCTCCAGAAAATCGCGGCTAGACTCAAACGAGTCGAGGACTCGAGTACTCTCAATCTCCGTTGAGTGAATTGAAATTTCTCTTAATCGGCGGATTGTACAGCGAACCAACGACAACAAAGTCGTTAGGCTGCTTGTCGTTGAGTCCCCTCGAGCCTTCCGCTTCCGTCGGATGAGGAGCGAGCAAAGTCTTACGTGCCGGATATTGACGGGAATGGCAATGTCAATATCGATATGTATGACCGAGGTCATAAAAGTAGCTGGAAAAGCTCGCTTTTCGGACGAGATCGATTGCCGCTGATTCAGCGGGAAGATTGGAATGTTTGGAGAATCACAGAGAATTTTTCGGATTTCGGATCGATACCTGATTCTGCTCGGCTGGGCTCGCGCAAAATTGCCGATGTAGCTCGATCTCGTCACGCGTCGCACTGATGGCGCTTGCTCTTGCACGTACTTTGGCATAGACGTGAAGAAGGAAGAAGAAGAGGAGGAGGAGGAGGAGGAGGAGGAGGAGGAGGAGGAGGGGGAGGAGGAGGAGGAGGAGAAGGAGGAGGAGGAGGAAGAGGAGAAGTAGGAAAAGGAGGGGGAGGAGGAGGAGGAGGAGGAGGAGGAAGTAGGAAAAGGAGGAGGAATCCATACCTGGAAACAGACTGCTCTGTAACGAGAACAGCTCGTGATTTTGCAAAGAACCCGAATGAAGCGTCGATCCTGGTTGCGACTGCCTGTTGAGAAGTTGGCCGGGATAACCGTAGAAGCAAACCAGACGCGGCATTGTCCGTAACATTGTGGACGTCATCTGCAACTGCCGAGTGCCTTTCGCGTTATCTTCGGTCTGCTTGGAACTCCCACCGGCGACCAGTTTGGTATTGTTCTTTACAAGACGATCGGCCGACACGGTCGTCGATTGTTCTGCAATTTTTCACATGTATGTTTTGTAAACAATGTATGTACAACTTCTCGAGAGTTGTCGTTTCGCACGTCTTTTCCTTTTTTTTTATTTTTACAAGAAACATCGACGAAATCGATTTTCTCCTATATCCTATCGTTTGGACGCGCATACACCAGTTACACCGATATCGCTTACATGCAATATTGAGGATATTCAATGTATATTCCGAGCGTTCACTTTGAATGTGAAGAAACGCGCGCGCGTGCGCGAAGGAGAGAGAGAGAGAGAGAGAGAGAGAGAGAGAGAGAGAGAAAAAGAGGAGAGCGAAACACGAGAAGCGTCGCGATGCAAATATAGCAAAGAGACATTTTGGAAATCATTATCGACGAATCATTGTTATTCCAGATAGAGATCCCTCCCGATCACGTACCGGACGCTGCGGTGATCGGCCGATCTTCCGGGTGTCCCTCGAACGAAGGATACATCGTCGCGCCGGTTGCGCTGTTGTTGGTGTTCTGCATGGGCTTCTCGTTTGTGTTCACTCCACCGGCGCGGGCGGTTGTTGCGCCTCCCTCAGATTCGGTCGTTGATGCGTCGTTTACCGCAGAAACGACATTGCTCCGGACCTCGAGCTCGACCGCGTCTGATGCGCGATATTTGTCGACGTCTCTCGGCACAGTGGAAACGCTCGCGTCATGCGTTTGCATTCTCGCTACGTACGAGTCGTTTCGATTCGGACCATCGGCGTTCGGCCGTTTATCAGTGTCGTTGATATCAGCGCGATTTACGTCCATTCGTAAATCTCCAGCCGAGTTTACTGTACTTGCCTGATCGAGCGACGAATTTGTCTTTGTCGTTATTTGAATCCTCGCAGTTTCCGGCCGATCGACACCGTCGACGCCTCTCGCTGCGCCTACACTGCGTGGCCCGCCGTCGACTCCTGCTGCGTCACTCAACAGTTCGACGACTGTCGATTCCGGCGAATCCTGCAAATGATTTTCCCCGACGTACTTGTACAACGGATATTTATCGCTTGATTCGCGCGTCGTTGAGTCGTCGTTGGATTTGCTCGACTTGCGCTCCCTGCATTGCACACATTTCAAAATATCCTCGAATATGGACACCTGACTCTCGTCGAAGAATTCAATGTTGAGTGTCTTTAGGTACTCGTGAATCGATTTCAGTAGCGTCTCGCAACGCTCCGCGCTCATAACGCAGTCGCGCCTATCGCGCGATATCTCTCGCTTGCCGCGCGATATCTTCCCGATGACCACCGCGCCTGTCGACGACGCGTCGCGGTCGTCCTCTGCATTCCGTTCCGTTTCCGTTGTCCGCTCCGCCGTGAACTCTGTCCGATCGCTAAAGGAATTCCAGTACGAGTCCCCATCGATCGTCGCTTTCACCACTTCCGACAATGCTGTCTCACTCCCGAAGAAATAGTCTTGCCCGGCGCGCTCTGGAAGAATTGTGGCGGAGAAGATAACTTAAGAAGATGCACGGAGAGGAGAGAGAGCATTGGCTGGCAAATTAGAGATTGCAGAAACCGACTACGACATCTACGACTACGACTACGACATGCCTGTGCGCGATATGCGCGTGCGTTTACATACCTGAAGTATCTTGGACATTAGTAGATAGTAATGGAATAACGGCGGGTACAATTTTCGCGATTAAATTTAGCCCGATCAACAGAACTGCTCCAGCCAGAAGGACACGCTTGTACCGTCCGCAAAAGTCCAAACAGCCACGTCCGTTTGATTTCGCGTGCGGTTTCGCGTCGGCTGTCTCTAAAAACGTCATCGGCATCGATGTACATACAATAAATAAATTGGTGTCTACTCGGGGTGTCACTACCATATCGCTGATTACACGAGTCTTCAAAACTAAATAAAGTTTTCCGTGACAACGGCGAGCTAGATTTGTGCTGGATTTTACACATGTCGTTTATCGCGAGCAATGAGTTTACCTGTATTTTTGAAATCCGACAACACGACGCAACATGGTTGATCGATTTGAGGATTGGCTACTCGCAACTTGCTCTTGCCGACTTCTAGCTTATCCGAATTACCCGCGAGATACACTAATTGCAGACGAAAATAATCAAATAAGAAAACAGATAACTCAACAAAGGAATAGCAGGAAGGAGAGAAAGAAAAGAGGGGAAAAGAGGAGCGGAAGGAAGGAAGAAAGTAAGAAAGAGAAAAGGAACAAGGAACATCAATTGAGATAATTACACAGGATAAACTTGAATATCCGAATATTTCCGGCGGATAGAATCACGCAAAACGTTCAGCAAAACTTACTCTCGCGTGCCTTCCCAAGCTGTTCCTCGCGTTTTACTTGCAGGAACATACGAGTATCCAGCAGCAAGTAGCAAGCTTGTCGGAACGAGACGGCTTTGTCGATCCTCGCGCGTTGACGATCCCGACGACAACTGACTAACAGGAACAGGATCGATCGATTGACCTCCGCTCGCCGTTCGTAAGCAACGAAAATCTGCTGACTGCTATTTTGTCTCTCGTTACAACCGTGTGAACGAACCCTTTTTCACTCACTCATTTCGATCGATCGACGAATGGCATTGCCACGAGGCTTGCACAAAACAAACGATTAAAATTCTCGACTTGTACGCACAACGAATTAAATTCGAACGCGCGATTCGATGCTTGAGAGAGAATCAAAAGCCGTCGTGCATTCTGCTCCGTATGGATGTTCGGTCCCGTAATTTGATTTAACAATCCCAACGAAGCCCAACTAGCGCTTGCGATTAGTGGGTTCTCATTTCTGTATAGAATTTTTCCTGGGAAACTTATAACCTGAATGAGGAGAAGTCTATCAGCCGTTCGTTGTGTGCCGGAAAGTGTGCCGTAACGCGTACTGTTATTTCTTCTGTGTTCTGGGTAAAAAAGAATTGAGATGAGAAATCGAACGTGGTATCCGTTCTCTTTTCTTTCCTTTTCCCTTTATTTCTCTTTCTCACACGACAATCAATTTCACCAGAGAGTCTCAACGAAAAAGACTACTACTTGTCGTCGAAAGAAGTTGATGCAGTTTTATTTCACTTTCTTCTTCGCGCAAACTGATAAAAGCCACTTTTAAGAAAACGTGACGAGTTGAGATATTGCTAGCGATACACGACGCGTCAACTATTTCGAAAGCAGCATTTTACGCGAAGATCGACAACAATAACTCCGAAAGCGAAAATGCTTTTGGGAACAGTATATATAAACGTAGCGATATATTGCTGCGATTGGAGACTGATTGCATATATCAAGTCAAAGTATTATTAAGTTAAAGTTTCTCTGCCAGCGTTTGCCCTTTTGCACATTGTACTACGACGTTTTGCCGTAAATTGACAACGAATCGATCATCATGACGACCATACACGTCGCTGCTGGCAGTTTTCTCTCTCTCTCTCTCTCTCTCTCTCTCTCTCTCTCTCTCTCGCTCTCTCGCTCTCTCTCTCTCTCGCTCTCTCTCTCTCTCTCTCTCTCTCTCTCTCTCTCTCTCTCTCTCTCTCGCTCTCTCTCTCTCTCTCTCTCTCTCGCTCTCTCTCTCTCTCTCTCTCTCTCTCTCTCTCTCTCTCTCTCTCTCTCTCGCTCTCTCTCTCTCTCTCTCTCTCTCTCTCTCTCTCTCTCTCTCTCTCTCTCTCACTCTCTAAGGACAACGATAACAATTTTCGACATAACTAGTACATCAACTAGTAAATGACAGCAAATTCGATCGAATTTGAGAGACTTCGATCGATGCAGACACAACAAACGACAATTGGTTGAGAGCTAAGCATTGTGTATCACGAGAAAGAAAATCACGAGGGAATTAATCGGCTGAATCCAGCTTGATCCAGATAATAATAATAGTGTTTTTTTTCGGATGCACGCAAAACGCAAAACTCCGCGTCAGCCATGTCCCGACTGTTCCGTACACGCATCAGCATGTGCCAGAATGTGCCAACTTGTCGCATATTTGAAACATCAAATATCGCTCGGGGCGATGAACTTGCTGCTGCTTTTTCCGGCTTTGCCAGCAACTGAGAAACGCGATACTTCCTGAAAGCTCTGCACAAATTTCAAAATCATTCGGAAACTATTTTCCTCCGCTCCAAGTACAATCATTCAGCGTATTCCTCATTAAGGAGCAACAATGTATGTTAGATTTTTAAGTTCGCATCGCACAGCGCAATTGAACAATTGTCTCGTCCTCTAGTCGTTCGCGCAACCATGTAAACCTTCGGTCACAGCACGTCACAGCACAGCAGTAAAGTAACCGTAATAGGTCTTTCATTAATTTCCCCAAGCTTCGCTCGAACGAACGAATCTACTGCGACCTGTTTTGTACCATTTTGTAACTGTTGGAAAATATAATACAACAACCTGCGGAGAAATGACAAAACGAAAGAAAGAACGCGGACATGTATCTGTAAGGAGTGCGAAAAATGATGCGAATTAAAGAAATGAAAAGGAGAAAAAGAAAGAAAATCATTTTCCGAATCCGATCGTTTATCTTGCCTGCGCTCATGAGCCGCGTCACTTACGCAATTTAAATAGATTCTATTTGAGTAAAGTTCTACTTTCCATAAACACTACAAATCAAGTAGATCTTGATTTAGATCTTGAAATTCCGCCCGATACATGTGATGATGATTATTTTGGGCTTTAGTCACGTTGAAATTGTTTCAGCTATTGTTTCAGCAACGATAATTGCACAATCCACCTAGTTTTACTTTCTCCCGCGAG
The DNA here is from genome assembly GCF_003227715.2 of Harpegnathos saltator. Classification (NCBI taxonomy): domain Eukaryota; kingdom Metazoa; phylum Arthropoda; class Insecta; order Hymenoptera; family Formicidae; genus Harpegnathos; species Harpegnathos saltator. Next base: position 6,650 of record NW_020230440.1, on the reverse strand, counting down.
TGCTCGAGCCGCTTCACGGATCGATGAAAGTGACAGTCCGCGCTCCAACGTCACGCCAAGTACACGATCGTATTGACGGGGATCGGATCGTTCCACACGTTCAACAGCAATCGCGACTGCGACCGTTCGTTGCGGCGACTCGTGCGTGCTTGGCTGCGATCGTGTGGCTCGATGGGTCGACAAGACCGCAAAACACCGAAAAAGCCGCGCGCAATCGTTAATTGTTTCAAGGGAGGGTTGGGAGTAGAGGTGAAGAGTGCTTAGTCTAGCGCTCTCATCGTTATGCCGCAGTGAGCGACTTGTTAATTGCTATCAAGAAGACACCTCTGTCAAAGAGACGCACCATCGTGGAAATTTGTTACGTGACGTTCGCTGGGCGAAAATTGCGCAATTAGATGGGAGTACGTAAAGAGTGCGCGAGTACACCAAGTGCAAAGCGTGGTGGTGCGGATGTGAAATAATTTAACAGTTGTCATCCGCCCGAATTTTTCCCTCTTGAACATTGAAACGAAACGCGTGGTCTAACGTCGCGTCTATAAAAATGACCGTCGCGCACGCGCACGCGCGCGCGCGGGCGCGCGCGCGCGTGTGTGTGTGCGTGGATATAATCTGTAACCTGTAATGTGAAACTTGCTCCTCGGGTAATATCCTAAGGGGAAACGGGAACAGAGCCACCTTTACGTCGCGAACCAAAGTCAAACACGAGAGTGAGAGAACTTTTGCCCGTCGAGATGTTGCGCCCGTCGGACGTAATAAACTGAAAACGCGAGAGGAAACATCGCCAATGACGATGATTTGTGAGTATCTGTGTTAAACTTTCCAATCGAGTAGAATCGATTAGTGAAACTCGATGAAATAACCTATCGTGTCCTATCGTGCAACCAGAGTAAACAGAGTCAAATATCCTTGATTGACCTCTCGTGATGTACGCTGGAGTGAAAAGCTTTTTCTATTGCTGTTACAATCGCGAGTATACGAGCGCGCGGCGTAAATGCAATAGAAAGTTGTTCTTTCTCCCTTGTTTCTCCACGCGACAAGTTGACAAGTGACAAGTGCACGTCGCAATTGTGCGCGATATACACAATATGTACGTGTATATACGATGCGTACGCGTTACTCGGGGAGTTTTAGGAACGGGATGGAAATTGTTTCCGCGCCGTTCGAAATATTACAGGGGTGAAATTGCTGAGAAAATAATATCCGCAAACTGGTACGCGCGCCTGTATCGGAGTCAAGAGAAACCGGTGTGTCAGTCCTTTTGTGTGTGCGTTGCGCAGCTATCCACAGTGTTCATTATCGTCGGTACAATTGAATTATACCTCATAAATAGTTGGTAATATTTTTCTCTTATCTCCTTATATTCCACTTGAATCTACTTCACCGAGAGAGAATGGGAGAAAGATGTATAAATGCACCTGGTACGGTTATGAAACTGGCAGGCTTTGTTTGTGAGAAAATATCGCTCGCATAAAATATCGCGACCCGTTGAAATGCCACTAACTAACGACACTAAAACGACACTGAGACAATTCACATCAGAATGTATAGAATCACTTTGGAATATAGGGATTTAAACTCTAGTATATTGGTCTTTTTACGCTTTTTAGAATTGTTTAAAGTCTTTATTGTGTATATGGTATATTACCGGGAACATTATAGGATTTTAAAATATAGAGCAGACTTAAAAAACGACAGGTATATAATGTCGCGTATACATTGCTATTTCATCCATTATCTGTCTCTCTCTCTCTCTCTCTCTCTCTCTCTCTCTCTCTCTCTCTCTCTCTCTCTCTCTCTCTCTCTCTCTCTCTCTCTCTCTCTCTCTCTCTCTCTCTCTCTCATGAATCTATTAAATCTATCTAGAGTAGTCACGTGTAAAGCATTATATATTCATAACTCTCCGTTTTATCGAAACGCAACATTTTACTACTGTGTTGTTTTTAATTCGAAATTAACGTATTTTGCAATAATTTTATCGCCTTTTATCGCCACTTCATTTTCGTTGGTAAACTTGGTAATTGAAGATAATTGAATGTGGTATTTCAACTCAAGTTGTTATCATCATTTTCAGCAATTTGAAAGTTGCTACTCACACACGGATATGCGCGCGCGCGCGCGCGCACCATGACATTAAAATTAAATTGTGATCTCTCCGAGAGAAGGAAAGACACACGAGAGCGACGGACAAACATGGTCATTTTGTGTACAATGAGAGAGTCGTTTCCTTCCATTCCCCTTCTTCGCGACAGAATATGTGAGTCCCAACAAAGAGTTTGAGTTATTCGAACCGAGTCTTCATGGTGACGGGTCGGCCGGTCTGTGTTAGTCTCAGTTGACGTCGCATACTTGTCTCTTTCTTTTGATGAAAAGGAGATCTATCGAGATCAGTCCACCGGGGCGATGTACCACCACGATGTGTGTAATCGAGTGAATTATTCGATCCGTCCGTTGCCCATGTCGAGAAGGTATGCAGATGTTTCCGGTTGAATATTATGATGCGTGTCTCCGTGTTACTCATTGACGCGAGTCGATTACGTGAGTTCCGCATATAAAACTACCCCAAACGGATACTTTTATACAGTGCCTACCAAAAGTTCTGGGCCACCTACATAAATTTTTGAATAGTTTGAAATTTATAGGGATACAATGGGATCACAAAGTCTATTATTTAACCACAAAAACATCCACCTCCACACCCCCGGGGTACGGGGGACGGCGGACGGGGGAAGGAGGGAGCCAAAAAATCTTAAATGGTATGTGGGGTTGAGTGAAGATTTGTTCGAAAGGGCTTTCCAAGACGAAAACAAGGCGAGGTCGCCAAGGTCTCTACGATTTTTTTTCGCAGAGTTATGATCATTTGAACATTTCTATTGAGATTTTGCGGAAGCGAGGAACCACGGCGACACAGAAGAAAGATAAGACTTCACGTGGGCACGCGCGTTCCTGAACTCGCACACACAACAAAGAAAGTTTGGAGTCGTTAAATACTACGAGATTGACGAATCATAGGGTCCTTATCTTTGTTGCCACACACACACACACACACACACACACACACACACACACACACACACACACACACACACACACACGCACGCACGCACACACACACGCACGCACGCACGCGCACTCAGGAACGCGTGTGCCCGCGTGAAGCCTTATCTTTCTTCTGTTGTTGTCGTGGGCCCTCGTTATCGCAAAATCTCAATAGAAATGTTCAAATGATCGTAACTCTGCGAAAAAAATCGTAGAGACCTAGGCGACTTCGTCTTGTTTTCGTCTCGAAAAGCCCTTTCGAGCCTTCACTAAACCCCACATGCCATTTAAGATCTTTTGGCTCCCTCTTCCCCCGTCTCCCGGGGGTATGGAGGTGGGTGTTTTTGTGGTTAAATAATAGACTTTGTGATCCCTTTGTATGTCTATAAATTTCAATTCTACATTTCAAACCATTCAAAAATTACTTAGGTGGTCCGAAACGTTTGGTAGGCACTGTATATTCAAAACTCTCCGTTTTATCGAAACGCAACATTTTACTACTGTGTTATTTTTAGTCCAAAATTAACGCATCTTGCAATAACCCTTTTATCGCCTTTTATCGCCACTTCATTTTCGTTGGTAAACTTGGTAATTGAAGATAATTGAATGTGGTATTTCAACTCAAGTTGTTATCATCATTTTCAGCAATTTGAAAGTTGCTACTCACACACGGATATGCGCGCGCGCGCGCGCGCACCATGACATTAAAATTAAATTGTGATCTCTCCGAGAGAAGGAAAGACACACGAGAGCGACGGACAAACATGGTCATTTTGTGTACAATGAGAGAGTCGTTTCCTTCCATTCCCCTTCTTCGCGACAGAATATGTGAGTCCCAACAAAGAGTTTGAGTTATTCGAACCGAGTCTTCATGGTGACGGGTCGGCCGGTCTGTGTCAGTCTTAGTTGACGTCGCATACTTGTCTCTTTCTTTTGATAAAAAAGAGACCTATCGAGATCAGTCTACCGGGGCGACCACCACGATGTGTGTAATCGAGTGAATTATTCGATCCGTCCGTTGCCCATGTCGAGAAGGTACGCAGATGTTTCCACTTGAATATTATGCGTGTCTCTGTGTTACTCATTGACGCGAGTCGATTACGTGAGTTCCGCATATAAAACTATCACAAACGGACACTTTTATATATATTTCTGTTTGTTCCTGTTATGCGCGACTTGATGACTATCGTTAGAGCGCCATGACGATGTTTCGTCTTCATATAATCGAGAGAGAGAGAGAGAGAGAGAGAGAGAGAGAGAGGGGGGAAGAGAGAGAGGGAAAGGGGATATGGGCTGATAACGTGTTCGTTGTCGATTTCTTCGTTGCGAAAACAAACGGCATCTCTGACGACGCGCAGTTATACTCGATCAAAAGTAGAATAGATAAATTATTTGGCTGTGCAACACAGTACAAATTTATTTCCCTTTTTATTCAAAGACAACGGCAGAGATGTTAGAGATTTAAGATTATAAAAGTGCGCTTTTGTTTATCGGAAATGTTTAAATAAATAACATTTCAAATTGCTCCATGCGGCAGAATACGAAGAATACATGGTATGAATGATGACGTAGTAGTAGGAGCGAGCGAACAATCTCGCAGAGCTTCGGTGAAAAGTGAAAGCGCAGTCGGCAGAGCGACGGCTACATAACTGACATAATTGGCCGTCCCGTCGAAATTTAACAGCATCCGGCTCTTAGATACTTACTGTCCTATCTTGCCCCGGTTGTAGCTCGATAGCTCAAGATATAGTAAGGCTCACGACGATATATATATCGTGTGTGTGTGTGTGTGCGCGCGTGTGTGTGTGTGCGTGTGTGTGTGAGTGTGTGTGTGTGTGTGTGTGTGTGTGTGTGTGTGTGTGTGTAGTTATATACAAGCGGCTTGACGAGAAGCTTGACTTTGTACGTAACATTGTATGATTCATACATATGGTACATAACGCGGATTTTATTGTCATATCTGACGAGTGCGTGTAGCATATCTCTAAAAAAACAATACATCTCGATGAGTTTTTTTCCTTTTCTATTCTATCTTTCACAATCGGCGGTACACACGTTTGTAATTGGGACCGGTATGTGTTACTGTGCTCGTGATGGATCGTCCTTGAGTAGCTTTGAGTAGTAATTGCGTTATTTCTCTCTTTTTCCGAGCAATATGCGAACGAGTCGACTCAACGGCTGCAATCGTCGGAATTTTGTCATTTTAAAACGTGAGGGATTGTTGAAGACAAAAGTAGCAATTTATTGAAGCGGCGCGCGTAAGCGCGTAACTACATAAATATGATACACGTGTATATACACGTGGTTGGAATAGATACGCAAGGACCAAGTTTGAAACGAAATTTCCAAAATATGAAAGATATATACGATATAACAACGTAAGCCCGTTTCTCCTCATTCCGAAGATCCTCTTACATGTTCGGCTGTTCTAACCTAAAAGTGAATGTGGTGAAGTGTTAAGTGTTTTACTTAACGTCAAGTATCTTCACACAGATATCTACATAATAGTGTGCGAGTCAGAGTTGGGGCGACTTTAATGGTATATAACTAAATATACTCACGGCGGGCGTATTTGAAATTTGTGCATGGAGTGACGCCGCAAAAGGTGACGCCCTTGACGGGGGACGCGCAAGGACGCGCGGCCGTGCAGGAATGCCACGATGGCGTGGTGAGGATTCATCCGTCATGAATGAATGATCGCGGAAACGCACACAAGCTCTCGCCAATCGACGATTCTGCGTCACGTAAGCATCGTTATGGTATTTCATGCCACTTGATGCCACTTGTAGACGGGCGGTTATCTCGATTCTGAGAGCTTTCGGCCAATTATTTCGAAACTAACGAAACTAACGCGGCGTGTTTCGCGGTTATTATTCCTTTATACAATGCTCACAAACAAGTGCAGGCAATTGTTCCTTGCAAACGCTACGCGCCTACGGAGAGAGGACGGGAGAGGGAAGAAACAGCAACGGCAGGGTTAATTAATTTGACCAACGAACCAATTGGTCGAGACTCGCGTATTATATTGCTCGGTGTGTATTTGTACGTTGTGCGCGTGTCCTTCTTTCGTGAGTCTTCACGAATGATCGCGTCCATCTCTCAATCGGTCGGCATCGGTCGCGCGTCGCGCGAATGTCGAATAGTATCGAATTGTGTGCGTTCTCGTGTTATTGTTTTCACAATTTTTGCTCAATGCTAAATCTGAATATAAAAGCCAGTCTAATGTCCCACCTGCTCGCGTCATCCGCGGTCATCCTCAAGATCGTTTGATGATTCTATAACTGGACAAATTGCTTGACTAACTACAGCACACTGGGTGGTCTGACCGATCACGGAATATAGAGCAAACGCGACACGTAGGCGAGGCGAATTCTTGCATTCCGTCGATTAAGAACGGCTCGTACCAGCTTCTCGAGATCAGTCGAGAGACGAGAGAGGAGGAGAGAGAGGGAGGAGGGGAGAGAGAGAAGAGGAGAGAGGAGAGAGAGAGAGCAGAGAGAGAGAAGAGAGAGAGAGAGAGAGAAGAGCAACGAGAGAGAGGAGAGAGAGAGGAGGAGGAGAAGAGAGACACGAGAGAGAGAACAGGATAGAGAGAGAGAGGAGAGAGAGCGTAA